>NC_052043.1:1990692-2107640 GCF_015832195.1 Motacilla alba alba | reverse complement strand
TTTGGTTGCAGAGTCATTTCATCTCCAAAAAGCTGCGCTGCAAGTCCAGGACAAACTCCCTTTGCTTTCACAACTGGGCCTGGGGCACGTCCCAGTGAGGAAGGGTCTCTTCCTCCTCCTCAGGGCCAGCACGGCCTGGAACCAGCCCAGCCCCAGCCAGTATAACCTTGAGCTTCCTTTCCTTTTCTGTAAAGACATGAATCAGGCCTTCAAGATGACTCCACTACCTCTGCTGGCCAAGGAACTAAAGCCAGAGTGGTTTGGGCTTTTTTAAAGCAATGAGGATTCCTGCACTGTGGGACACAGAAACAAGCAGAGTTTTAGAGGGGTTTCAGGTTTTTTAAAGCTATGAGGATTCCTGCACTGAGGCACACAGAAACAAGCAGAGTTTTAGAGGGGTTTCAGGTTTTTTAAAGCTATGAGGATTCCTGCACTGAGGCACACAGAAACAAGCAGAGTTTTTAGCTTGGAATGAGCTGAGAGCCTTTTCCTTCATTCTCCTGCTTGTGGGAGACGGAGCAGGTGGTGTTGGGGGGGTCTCAGACACCTTGGTACTGCAGAACCAGCCCATGGACAGGAGTTTTGAGCCCTCTGAAGTCGATGGAGAACCCATCTCAGCAAAGGTACATAAACCCAGGTTAACTCACAGGTTTGGAACTGAGCCAGGGGAGAGCTGGAGACCCCCAGGCTTTGTTGTTCCCTCCAGCTCTTCCACGGATTTGGATTTTTCAGGGGCACAGTTGGATTTTTCCAGGGCAGCAGGAGGATGTGGGAACGCTGCTGCCGCGGCGGTACCGCGCGCGTGAGGGTGGGTGAGGATGATGAGGGTGAGTGAGAGAAGTGGCTAAAGCTGTGCTTGAGCTTCCCACAACAGCAGCTCCCTCCAGGTCCTGTCAGTTTTTTTTTGTCCTGACAGGCCTGTGGTGCTGCACGATGCTGCCTTGCTGTGTTCACATTTACAAGCTTCCAAAAAAACCAATAAAACCAGTGTGTTCTGACCCGTGTTTGTCCTGGGGATCAGGGCTGGCAGGCAGGACAAACCCAAGTGTTTCTGGCACAGCAAGTGAAGTTTAAAGCCCCCCAGAGTCCTGGGCTGGACTGAAATGGGTGCAGCTGGGGGCGATGAGCAGCTCTGCTGGCAGCGTGTGACAGCAGGGTCCCAAAGCAGGGGACAGGGCAGGGGATCAGGGAGGGAAGGAGCTAACTCTGAACTGCACTCCCAGGGCAGCCAGGGAAGGCTCTGCAGGGCTCAGCCACGATGCAGAGTCCTGGCAGGAAGGGATTCCAAAGGTAATGGGAATTATGGGAACGTGCAGAGTCTGCAGGCTCTGCCACAAGGAGAGGCTGAGCAACACTAGAGCAGTGAGGGTACAAACCTTTATTTCAAACAGGAGCCCAGAAAACGGGGAAGCAAAAGGCTTTCCCACTCGTTTTCTCCCATGGCTCCAGGTCTCCGTGGCTGAGCCCTGGATGGGACTGAGGGCTCACCACGAAGCCCAAGCTGGAAGACAAGAATGAGGCCCAGTGAGAGGCAGCGTGGGAATCCCTTGGGTTTCCTTGGCCATCTCTGAAGTGCAGGGGTCTCCGAGCGCCCGTGAACTGCTGGTGGGAGCCACCCAGCTCCCCACACCTGGAAGAGAAGGAGGGATGGGAATCACCTCCTGCCCCGGCCTGACCCTGCTCCAGGTCCCTCTGAACACCCCAAATGTGCACAGCCTGAGCAGGGGCACAGGTGGCAGGGGAGCCTTAAAGCTCTGGGACGTTCCCCTGGAAGCAGCTGCTTCACACTGACCTTGGGACACCCCCTGGCACTGCCCAGAGCCCCCCCAAGCAGGGGGTCCCCTCGTCCTTACCCACTGTGTCACTGCACCAGTCTGTAGGTGATGTACCTGCCCGCCGTCTCGCTGGGCCGGATGATCTTCACTACCTGCAGGGCAGACACAGAGCTCAGGAGGAGGAAGAGGAGGAGGACACATTCTCTGCTCCAAGAGCTCCAAAACGGCCTCAAGGATCATCCCCTCCCTGCCCTGCCCCAGGAGCTGCTGCCCCAGCCTGCCCCTCTCACCTGGCCACGCTTTATCCCGAAGTAGCGGGCCACGGGGTCCCCGGCCTGGATCCTGGGCAGCTGGTTCTCCCTCAGTTTGCTGTGCTGGGGGTCAAGGAGGAGCTCCAGACACACCATGGGCTGCTCGTGGAACAGGAACCAACCGTGGCAGGAGGAGGGGTTCCAGCCCAAATCCCATCTCCCCCCGAGCAGGATGGAGGGACACCCAAAGGGACACTCAAAGGGACACCCAACCCAAAGGGACAGCCAAAGGGACACTCAAAGGGACACCCAAAGGGACACCCAAAGGGACACCCAAAGGATACTATCGGGCCAGCAGCTCTGTCACCTCCTCCTTTGTCATGACCACGTGCTCTGGCACCAGCTGCAAACACGAGAGAGGCTGAGATGAGGCAGCAGCTGGAGGCAAGGTGTTCGGGAGGGGAACAGGACAACTGTGTCCCTCAGCCCAGCCAGGGAGCAGGAGGAGGGCTCTGGGAGCAGCAGCCAGCACGAGGGAGGGACCGTCCTGCCCCTGCTCACCTCGTGCTCCGTGATGTTGATGAGGAGCTCCTGCTGCAGGAACTGCTCCAGGATGTATTTGGGAGCCATGTCAACCAGGGACTGCAAGGAAAAGCTCATCAGAGGTGGCTGGGGCAGCCCTGGCAGGGCTCAGAGGTGCCGAGGTGAGCACCTGGGCTCACACAGACACAGGCTGGGAACGAGCTCATGGATCTCCTGGAACAGGGAAACATCTCTTTTCCCCCTCCCCCACCTCCTGACTGCTCGTGGGCCCTCAGTTGTGCCACTGCCACCAGGACCAGCTGCTCCGGGTGTACATTCAGCACCCAAGAGCAGCTCTGTGCTGCACTTTAGCACATTTGGGTGCTAAAAAAGAGCCTGTGCTAAGGTACAGCAGGCTCCAGCAAAAGCTTTCCTCTGCAGGGAAATTCAGGGCTTTTATTTACAAGGAAAACCTCCACAGCTCCTGAGAGGGACACGGCCCTGTCCCCACAGACCTGCTTGGCCGAGGGGGTCATTCCCTGCTGCACCACGATCAGTGCCCGGGTGATGTTCTCCTCCTGCATGCGCTGGCAGTACATCTTGATCGTCTTGATGCCCACCTTGGGCTCCTCTGAGGAAAGAGCCAGACCGGGGTCACCCCCCGCACTCCGAACTGCCCTCCCCGGGGGCTCAGCCAGACCCGGGGCAACCCAAAATCCGCCGTGGGGGCACCGGCGGACCCCGGCTCACCGAGAGCCCCCGAACCGCCCCCGCGGGCCGGCGCCGCTCACCGGGGAAGAACACGAACATCTGGTCGGTGGGATCGTCGTTGTGAGCCACCAGCACGGTCAGGTCGGTGCGACGGGGTCGTCCCTCGCTGGGCTTGTCCCCGAACTGCGCCTTGAACTCCTCCAGCGTCTGGTCCAGCTCGTCCTGGGTCACCAGGTACCCGCGGTCGTGGCACAGCTGCGGGAGCAGCACCGGGCTCAGGAACCGGCCTCCACCTCCCTCCTGCGGCCCCGCCGGCACTCCCCCCACAGCGGGCCCGGCCCTCCCGGCCCTCCGGAGCCCCGGACCTGCATGATGGTCTTGCGGATCTTCCACAGCCGGTACGTCTCCTCCTCGTCGTCCATCTTTGCCGCTCAGGCCCCCGCGGGCTGCCCGCGCTGCCGCCTGCCCCGCGCGCGCACACAGGCAGCGCCGCAGCGCACACCGGGGGGGGGGGGGGGGGCCTCAGCCGCGGCGCCTCCTGGGAGATGTGGTCCGCCGCCGGCTACCCCCCCCCGCCGCTGGCCGCGCAGGGAACGGGCATCTCTGTGCTGCTGTCGGGGCGCGTCTCTGGGTGGCTGCGGCTCCGTTCGGAACCCGCGGCCGCTCGGGAGGGAATGGCCGCCAGGGGGCCGCGGCGCGCATCACCTGTCTCCAACCCCGCCCTTTGGTCTGCCCTTACCCCCCGCCCTCGTGCTCTCTCCCGATAAACACCCCTGCGGCCACCCCGCCCACCCTGCCCTCCTATTGGTCAGCTTTCCATCCATCATCCCGCCGGGGCCGCCTCTCTGCGCGCTGATTGGCTGCTCGGGCCGAGGGGGCGGGGTTTGCGCGGGATGGGCTGGGGCGCGGCGCGGGGCGCGCTGCGGTGCGCTCGGGCGGCGCTGCCGGGGCTGGGGCTGATCGCGGCGCGGAGCATGGTGAGCGCGGGGCGGCCCCGGCAGCGGCCCCGGCAGCGGCCCCGGCCCCGCTCCCGCACCGCCCCGGCACCGCGGGCTCGGCGGCTGGGCCCGCGGCCGGGCCCGGGTCTCTCCCGCGGGGCGCTCGGGGCGGGCGGCGGGGGCTCGGGCCTGGCCGGGGCGCGGGGAGGCTCCGCGGGGCCCCTGAGGGAGCGGCGGTGGCGGGGCCGGCCCCGCGGAGCTCCGCAGCGATGCGCTCCTCGCCCCGCAGTGTGCCCACGCGGACGACTGGCGCTCGGCCAAGGCCATCTACGACTTCGTCGCCCTCGACATCGATGGCAACGACGTGTCCCTGGAGAAGTATCGGTAGGACGGAGGGGCCGTGCCGGAACGCGGCGCCGGGCGAGGTTGAGCCACAGCGGCTCTTGCGTAACCCTCACGCCTCGGCCGGGCGGGTGAGGGGCCTGTGCCCTGCGGGGAAGGGCAGCTCATCCCCCCCCCTCTGCAGGGGCGATGTCTGTATCATCACCAACGTGGCCTCCAAGTGAGGGAAAACGGCGGTAAACTACACTCAGCTTGTCGATTTGCACGCCCGATACGCTGAGAGGGGTTTACGCATCCTGGGCTTTCCCTGCAACCAGTTTGGGAAGCAGGTACGTGGGGTGGGGGTTCCCCGGGAGCGTTGGGGTGGCCTGGGGACCCTCACGGTCCTGGCGTGGCCCCTCAGGAGCCCGGGACCAACGCTCAGATCAAGGCATTCGCTGAGGGCTACGGGGTGAAGTTTGACATGTACAGCAAGATCGATGTCAACGGGGATGACGCTCACCCCCTCTGGAAGTGGATGAAGGAGCAGCCCAAAGGGAGAGGCACGATGGGCAAGTGAGTGTGGGAGGGAGAGCCCTGGGCACCCACAGCCCCGCAGCCTGCAGGGAGGGCTTGGCTCAGGGCTGGCTGGGGGCGAGGAAGGGCTTTTCTGCCCAAAACTCACTCCTGTTTTTTCTCTCCTAGTGCGATAAAATGGAACTTCACCAAGGTAGGACACTGTAATAGTTTTGGTTGCCTCCTCTGGGGATCCGAGGAGGGAGCCTCACACTGGGCTCTGCTCTGTGCTGTTGTCCCAGGTGTCAGGGCAGGAGCAGCCCAAGGGGTTCCTGTGTCCAGAGACCCTTGGGAGGCCCTGCCCAGAGCACAGCTGAGGGGGGAAGTGAATCTGTGAGGGCTACAGCTGCCACACCCCCACCAGCTCGCTGGGAGCCCTGGACTCACTCACCAGGGCTTGCTTCATTCCCACAGTTCCTCATTAACCGGGAAGGTCAAGTGGTCAAGAGGTACAGCCCCATGGAAGATCCCTATGTAAGTGCTGCTGCCGGGGAGGAGGGCAAGGCCGGGGATGTTCTCGGGGTACAACGCTCCCCTCTGCCCCACAGGTGATCGAGAAGGACCTGCCTGCCTACCTGTAGCTCCGCTCCGCTGTCCCCCCGCCCGTCCCGAGCCTGCTGCCCACGGAGCCTCCTCCAGCCCCATGATGGGCTGCCTCCAATCCAGCTGCTGGTGGGGCAGCCCTGACCCACGGCGTGCACCTGCTGGACAGAGGCTCCGGGGGCCGCGGCCGCTGCGGGCAGGAGCAGCCGGAGCCCCCTCACAGCAACGAGTTCCCCCGCAATAAAGGCGTTAGGAATGAGCTGCTGCGTTGGCTGTGGGATGGGGCAGGGATGGGGCCGGGGCTGCTGCGCCGCTCCGCTGACAGCCTGGAGTTTGCTGGCAAGCCAAGACCTTACACAACTCCTAAGCCAAGCAGGGATAATCCTCAGTGTTGAGGAGGAAGTGCAAATCCGGCGTGATGCCTGCTCCCGAGGGGCTCCCTGGGCAAAGGCAGAGCTGGGGAAGGTTTGTCCCCTCTGGGCTCCCTCCTGTCCCCTCTGGGCTCCCTCTTGTCCCTTCTGGGATCCCTCGTGTCTCCAGGAATCCTGGCAGGGCAGCAGAGGGGATGGGTCCAGCAGTGGTGCAAGCCCTGGCCAGGAGAAATTCCTGCAAAACAGAACTCGGGCATGTTGGGACACGGATAAACATCCCCTGCAGCCAGGGATGTGTCTGACCACAGCCAGCAGGATCATCCTCCTCCTCCTCCTCCTCGGGGCAGCGTCCCGGTGCTTGTGAAGCCACAGCCGTGCCCAGCCAAGCCCACGAGGGCTGGTGTCCCGTGCTGGGCAGGGACAGCTCAGGTTCTGCCGTGCAGGAATGCTGCTGCACCTTTTCCCAGGGCTTGGAAGTGCTGGCTGTCCCTGTCACATCCACAGCCCCCTCGGGGAGTCTGTCCCCAGGAAAATCCCAGCGTCTCCCAAGTCTGACCCCCCTGCAGAGCCTCCAGCCCAGCACATCAGGGGTGCTGGGAGGATCCTGCTCACATTTAGGGATCACTCTCTGGGGGTCACCCATCCCTCCTTCCATGATAACAGGACCAGCAGTGCCTGGATGAGACATCCCAGAGCTGTGGCAGCTGCTGCTGGGGGAACACGCTGGAACAGAGGCTCCTTTATCTGTGTTTTTCCAGCCAAGCCAGGAGAGAGCTGCCTCATCCGAGGCCGGTGCCCAGGCTGGATCCAGCCAGGATCCTCCTCTGCATGAGCAGTAGCTTCTCTCAGGGAGAGGGGGAGGCTTGGGACAACAGCCCTCAAGGTGACCGATTTGGTGACACGGGAGATACAAAGTCCAGCTGCCAGCAGGATGCTGGCCCAGGGATTCCTGATCCAAGTCCCAGCTGGGCTGCTGGGGCAAGCTGGACAGACTGACAGATACAGACAGAGCTGGGAGTTACAGAAATCTCACGTGTGGCTTCTGTTCCATTTTTACTGAGCAGAATGAAAAAATTATCCTTCTGAGGCAAGTAGAAAATTCAGGAATTATTAGTCCAAGGCACATACTCTAAAAAATCTCTTTACATATGTACAACTTAATTATAAATATACATAGAAACAAGGGCAAACAACAAGCAGATTAAAAAGTGCCAACACAAAGGTGTCAGGGAAGAAAACAGGGACTCATTAAAAATACAATCAGTAGGACAACTGCAGAATAATTTAGTTAAAAGGTAACATTACATATTATTAACCCTGACAAAACATGGGATTGGGGCAGGAAAGGGATTCCTTGAAGGTGATCTCTGTCTTTGCAGAGACCAGGGAAGGAAGATTGCATATATTTTAAAGTTAAGGTCAAAGCCACCAGGTAAGGCTCCGGTGACAGCAGAGGGTGCCCAGCAGGGAATTCCCCCTCGCTATTCCTGAGTTTAAACCTCTTTGAGCTGGGTTTTCCCGGCGTCCTGGCGTCCTTTTCCCTCATCGTTGGGAATTCGGCCCCAAGCGAGCAGTGCTTTAAATAGGGGAGGGTGTGGAGGGGGGAAGCCTGGCTCTGCCTGGCCCGGGGAAGGCTGCTGGGGTCGAGAGAAGCAGAGCTGGGGGAGAGCAGGAGCCCCTGGGGCAGCAGCAGGGCTTTGGAGGGCACAGGTGGCTCCCCCATCTTTGGTGATCACTTTGAGGTAAGGAGGTGAAATGTGGCCCCGACTGCCTGGCCTGGTGCTCAGAGGCAGGTGCCAGCTGGGGAGGGGGGGAAGGACAGGCCCCCCAGACGAAATTCAGGGACCAGAGTAGCCTCCAACTGGCCACTGGTGTGTGACACCAGGGCAGGTCTGTGACCTCGGGGTGTCGGGGGTCAGCTCCTGCCACAGCCAGAGCACAACTCTTGGACACGGACCCAGAGCAATTCCCAGCACCAAACATGGCACTGGGCCAGCCCCTGAGCCCTGGGGGGACATGGGGGTGACACCAGCAGGCCCTGTGGAGCTCCAGCCCCCTCAAAACTGCCCTGTTAGGGCACAGAGCACCCCCTTCCCCAAGGGCTCTCTGAGGAGGGGCCAGGTCAGCCAGGGATGGTCCCAGGTTCTTGCCTGAAATCATCCCGGTGCCGCTTTTAGGAAAGAATTCGATGCCCTCTGTCCTGGGGTGGAGGCAGCAGGGGGTGGGGCAGTGCTCTGCAAAGCAGCCTTTGTTCTTTGGTATCCGAGGGGGAGGCTGCAGCAGGAGCAGCCAAACTGCAAATCCCGGGCGGTGACAGTGACACTGCACACCCTGAACAGTGACACTGACACTGCACACCCTGGGCAATGACAATAACACTGCATCTTTTGGGCAGTGACAGTGACACTGCACACCCTGAGCAGTGACAACAACACTGCACGTCCTGGGCAGTGACAATAACACTGCATGTTTCAGGCAGTGACACTGACACCGCACACCCTGAACAGTGACTCTGCACATCCTGGCCGGTGCAAAGACACCACACACCTCAGCAGTGACAATGACACTGCACAACCCGGCTGGGCTGCCCTGGACCGGGGTCCGTGGCCCAGCCAAGGACAGTGGCAGGACCAGCGAGATGTCCAGGTGAAGGGACAACACGTGACAGCAGGAAACTGGCCAAAGCACGTCTGGTCACGGCGACCTGGCGAGGTTAAAGTGCAGGACAAGGGGACACGTGTCCCTTCTGCTCTGGAGAATCCTGCTGATCCTGGCCTGGCTGAACTCTGACAGACTCAGCTCTGGCCGTGGGGGTGCAGCCAGCTCTGGCCGCTCCCTGCAGCTCAAGGTCCCTTCCCGGGAAGGGCAGCACAGGCAGATTTGGATCTCTCCCTGCACCTGCCAGAGGACACCTGAGCTCAGCATCTCCCAGCTCCTCTGGGACAACATTCCCTTCCCCTTCAGCCCAGCCTGCCAGCACAGCCCCAGGGGCTGCAGCAGCGCTGGGGCAGCCCAAGCTGGGGGCTGAACTCCCACTCATCCCTAAGTGACCAGCATGTGGCCAGCAGGTCATTCCAGAGCCTGGCCGTGACCCTCCCGGGCTGGAGGGCTGGGGAAGGCTCGGACACTCAGTAGTCTGCAGGGGGTGGGCACAGGAGGGGTCTCCCCTCAATCCCACTTGGGTGCTGACCTGTGAGCAGGACTCAACCCAGCAGAGCCCCTCGGCCCAGCAGGACCCGCTCAGCTCCCCCTGGGCACGTTCCATACAAACCTGCACAGGCCTGACTAGATATTGGATATAAATAAAATCCGCTCTGAGGAACTCCAGGCTTTTTCTTCCCTCAAAACCAGAGCAGAGTCAGTCCAAACCAGTGGAAAAGTCAGGGCTCCTCAGCTCTCACCTCTGCACCAGAGAACACAGATCCACAGCAGCATTCCCCCTGGCACTCAGAAGTCTGGGAAAGGCCCATTGTACTGGATCACGCTCTGGCGCTCCGGGGGGAGCACGCTCTCCTGGGAGGGCCCGTGGTACGTCCTCAGCATGTCCTCAATGATCTCTCTAAAATTGATATTCCCGTCTTGCTGGAGAAAATCCTCCTGTGGCTGCTGCAGGGGGGCTGGGGGAGGCAGGGCGGGGGGCTCGTGCAGCGAGGGGCCGGGGGCTGTGCTGCCCTCCAGGCCAGGAGCGTAGCCAAAGGACAATCTCTGCTGCTGCTGGGGCTGCAGGGGGGGCTCCGAGGAGAAGCAGAGCGCTCTGTTCTCCCGGTTCAACACCAACTCAGGAATGCTGTTGCTGGGAGGGCTGTAGGTCAAGTCCAGGATCTCGTCCTGGCACAGGGAGGGCAGGGGCAGCCCGGGGCCTGGCAGGATGTGCAGTGGCAGGGAGAAGGGTGAGCTCTGCTCCTGGGCCTGGAGCAGCCGGCTCTGCTTCCGCTTCACGTCCTCGTCCATCTGCTTCAGCTCCTCCCGCACCCTGAGGACGCAGCTCTCGGGGATCTTTATCCCTGGGGGAGGAACAGACATCAGCCTCCTGTGGCAGGACCTTTCACCCCCAACACAGCAAAACCTTATCTCCCCATGACATGTGGTTAAGTCACACCAGAACTGTCACGTGATTAATCATCTTAGCTGAAAACCTCCTTAGCCAGCAGTAAGCATTCTGTCTTAGTGGGAGAAAGGAGAATTAGGGACTGCAGAACACAAGCATTTTTACAACTATGAAAGACCACTATGATTTTCATGAAAGCAGAAATCTCTAATACACTCCCTGAGTATGTGCAGAGTTCTCGACAACCAAGACATGGGCATCAAGTTACTCCCCCTGGGGACTGAGAGAAATCAAGGACATTCTCTGCACACCGCTATCACTTGTTGCTCAGTGACATTGACTCCTCATTCATACTATTTCTTTGCCAGCTGTAACATAGGTACCTTTATCTGCTAGTGGTGTTTCTGTTGTTTATCCTGTGTAGCAAGTGAATCTGTTTATGTCTGTTTTCCTTGGCCTGTTCAAATAAATAATTCAGGGCCTGATCGGTCATTATTAAGAACTTGCAAGTGAGAGTGAGTTTTGGGGTGCTGTCTACTGCCAGAAACCAGTCAAAGGCAGGGATCTGTCTAAGCTCTCTCCTCTCCATTCGTAACATCCCCACAGCACTCTGGGAAGGGATGGGGACTGTGGGGACAGAGGGAAAAGGCAGCAGCACTGAGAGGAGGATGATGGTCCTGGCTCCCACCCTCTGCCCCAACACATCCAACTCCCCTCCTGGAAGGAAGGAGCGGGTGCTTCCACCCCATGTGCTGGAACACGCCCCTTTTAAAGAAGGAAATCTTGATGCTGGCTAGCTGGACCCCTTCCCCCTGCTCCCCTTCCAGCACTTCACACACCAACTTGTTTCTTCTTCTCCTTGGTCTTGAGGCGCACGATCTGCAGGTAGCTGCTGCTGGTGATGTCTGCTATGACGCCGGCGATCCTGCTCCACACGCGCAGCAGGGCCCCGCACAGCATGTAATAGTGCCTCAGGCGCATGCCCTGGAAGCATTCCTTGCCCTCCTTGATCTGTTTGCAGTTCTTGTTCCTTCGAGGAGCATGGGAGAAAAGCACTGGAATTAGCACAGGTTCCTGGAGCCGAGCAGGTTTCACTTCCCCACAGCCTCCCCCAGTGCTCCCAGGGTGCAGGGTCCCGCCTAGGGAGGGAGGACAGTGGCTTAATGGCTTGAAGCTGAAAGTGAGGAGATGAAGGTTGGATATTGGGAAGGAATTCCTCCCTGTGAAGGTGGTGAGGGCCTGGCACAGGCTGCCCAGAGAAGGTGTGGCTGCCCCAGTCCCGGAGGAGTTCAAGGCATCCATCCAGGCTGGATGAAGCAACCTGGTGGAAGGTCTTGGAACTGGATGGGCTTCACTTAAGGTCCCTTTGAACCCAAACCATCCTGAGATTCTGTGGCAGGCTGGGGCTGCAGCTGCCTTACCACACGGCGTGGTTACAGTTCTTCAAGGAGAAGTGGTAGCTGCTCTCCCAGTGCTCCTTGGCTTCCTCGGGCAGCACCTGCAGCAGAACACTCAGCATCAGGAATTTTCCACCGTCCAGGATGAAGAGATGTGAAACTCAGGGCTACCTAGTGCTACCACCATCCCTGCCCATCCACAACAGAGCCACGAGGAGCTGGGACAGGGTTACAATGAATGCCCCTCCAACCTCCCCCAGCCCCAACACTGGAGGCTGCAGGTTCCACCTACCCGTCGGTATCTCTTCTGCAGACTGTCCAGGCTCTCAAGCTGGCTTTGTTTCCCAATGTTTGGCTTGTAGAGGATGAAGTTCTTCCCACGGAACTGCTCTGCCAGCAGACAGGTGTATTTGCTGCCTCGCACCTGTGGGGTACAGCTGATGGTCACAGGCACAGCCTCCCTCCCCAGATTTCTCTGAACGAACCCATTCCTGCCAGGATGGAGGTCCTTGGAGGCATTTCCCAGCCCTCAGGAAGAGTGACCTTGTACCACCACGGCAGATTTCCTGCTGGCATCACCCCTGAGCTGAGGTGCCACCCTGGCAGAGCCCAGGGACATACCTTGTAGGAGAGGTAGAACCCATCATAGGTTCCTGTCAGTTTGAGCGACTTCTCATAGGCCTCCTCCCATTTTAAGCCTCTGTCAACGCTGATCTGAACAGGGACACACAGAGGGATTTGTAACTCCAGGGGCAGGACAAGTGCCTCGGTGTCTGCCTCACAAATCTCCCCTCAGCACAGCCTAGGGGACCAGGCACAGACAGGTGCCCACCTTGTAGAACACAACCTGCCCGTCCTGCGGGTGCCCCGGGGTCAGGAAAACCTCCTTGCTCTCCTCGTAGATCTCATCCACTCCTGGGGCTAAATCTGTGGAAGGAGAAAAGGCTGTTGTAAAGAACATCCTCCCAAAAACACCTCCTTGGCTCTCAGGATCTGTGCTGGGTGGGGACACTGCACAGGGAGGAACTGGAACCCCAGGGGTGCAGGAGGCAGAGCTGTGACCACCCCTCCTTCTCCATACCAAGGATGCCCATGTCGTATTTGCCCTCCTTCTTGTCCTTCTCAATCAGGTAGTCAAAGGTGTCAGAAAAATACTGGAAGAGCATGTTCTGCTTGTCCACCTCCAGGCCCAGGATGCGGTTCAGGAATTTGGTGATGGAGCAGTCTGCAAGAGCACAGCGGGTCAGGTGATGTGGTGCAGCTGGACATGGAACCCACCATCCCTCTCCCAGAGAGCCCCCCAGGTCCCTCCTGACAGCAGCCCAGTCCAAGGCTGCTCCTGTGAGGAAGCTGGGGGGTCACGGCATCTGCAGGGCCATGGGATCTGCCCCCACAAGGCAAACATCTTGCCCAGGTGCCCAGCAAACTCCACGAGCTCAGGTGAGCCATGACACTCCCATCTCTTCCATCTGCCCCCTGCCTTGGGCAGGAGCAGTTCCACACCTACCCTTCTCCATGGAGACAGTGCCATACTTCATCTGGCTGCAGCAGATGCCCACGGAGATGAGCCCTTGCTTCATTTCTGGAACGGCAGATGACATCTTTTGTATTTTGGGGTTAAGCCTCCCACCAGCATTCCTGCAGGACTGCTTCCCCTTCAGGAACTCAGCCCCTCCCCGTGCCTGGCAGGGTGACATCATAAGCCAGCAGCACTTTCCCCTCTGTTTTCTCCCTCTGACCTCCTGCTCGGTTCTTCCAGCATCCCAAAGCTGAGACCAAGCCATGCAGCAGAAACCCTGGAGCTGGTCATGTTCTTACCACGGAAAAAGGTGTCCTCCCCTCTCCCGTAGCTCCTGGGCACAGGAACCCTGCTCTCTGCGTGGTTGAGGATGGTGGTCAGGACCTTGTCCAGGGCTTTGGCCCCGTACTGCGGGAGGAGACCAGAGTCACACGGGAGGGACAGGCACGGGCAGCTGAGCTGGGAATGAGGGTGTCACACACTGCTGAGGGGGACACTGGTGAGGGGACACACACTGCTGAGGGGGACACTGCTGAGAGTGTCACACACTGCTGAGGGTGACACTGCTGAGAGTGTCACTGCTGACAGGGACACACACTGCTGAGGGGACACATGCTGCTGAGGGGACACTGCTGAGGGGACACACGCTGCTGAGAGTGACACTGCTGAGAGTGTCACACACTGCTGAGGGTGACACTGCTGAGAGTGTCACTGCTGACGGGGACACACACTGCTGAGGGTGTCACACACTGCTGAGGGGACACACACTGCTGAGAGTGTCACACACTGCTGAGGGTGACACTGCTGAGAGTGTCACTGCTGACAGGGACACACACTGCTGAGGGTGACACTGCTGAGAGTGTCACACACTGCTGAGGGTGACACTGCTGAGAGTGTCACTGCTGACGGGGACACACACTGCTGAGGGTGTCACACACTGCTGAGGGGACACACACTGCTGAGAGTGTCACACACTGCTGAGGGTGACACTGCTGAGAGTGTCACTGCTGACAGGGACACACACTGCTGAGGGGACACATGCTGCTGAGGGGGACACTGCTGAGGGGACACACACTGCTGAGGGTGACACTGCTGAGCGTGTCACTGCTGAGGGGGACACACACTGCTGAGGGGGACACTGCTGAGAGTGTCACACACTGCTGAGGGTGACACTGCTGAGAGTGTCACTGCTGAGGGGGACACACACTGCTGAGAGTGTCACTGCTGACGGGGACACACACTGCTGAGGGTGTCATACACTGCTGAGGGGAAACTGCTGAGAGTGTCACACACTGCTGAGGGTGACACTGCTGAAGGGGACACACACTGCTGAGGGTGACACTGCTGAGAGTGTCACTGCTGAGGTGTCACACACTGCTGAGGGGACACACGCTGCTGAGGGTGTCATACACTGCTGAGGGTGACATTGCTTAGAGTGTCACACACTGCTGAGGGTGACACTGCTGAGGGTGTCACACACTACAGAGAACACTGTCGCCCCAGGAAGGCCACAGACAAGACAAGGGGGAAGCTGTGTCAGCGCCTCCCATGTCCCCAGGGGAATGGAGCACAGGCCCTTCCCTGGGGACAGAGGACTGGGTGCCCTTCCCAGCTCCTGGTGGGAAGAGTCCTCAGTGTGACCATGACTCCGAGCTCACAGGAGCTGGGAGCCAGGAGCTGGGAGCCAGGAGCTGGGCCCTGCCTGCAGACACTAGCAATGATCCTCCTGGCTCTGGCTCCCTCTCCCAGCTCTTCCAACATCCTCCCAGCCACGCTGCCCCAGCCCAGCCCTATCACCTTGTTCTCGAAGTTGTACTTGCTGAGGTCCCGGGACTCGGTGGCCCGTCGGTCCCCGTGAGTTAAGGCACCCTGGGGAAGGCAGATGGAGCAAAAGGTTCTTATTGTGAGCTGTTGCAAAACACCAGGGAAGGATGGCCAAAGGCAGGTCTGCAAATGTGCCATGGGGAGGCAGTGTTCCTCCAAAATACTGAGACTTTACCAAAGGATTCGGGATTTATCAGAAGTGAAGAAAGTGAAAAAGAGGCAAACTAATTATTCCATTAATTATTTCGTAAGCTTTTTGGGAATAATATGGGTGTATACTCCAGTAACAGTGGGAAAATTGCTTGCTCCCCTGAAATTCCTCCCAATGCCTCAGTTACATATTCTCCTCACTTCCTTTCCCAAATCCCAGGATGCTAAAGCCTTCTGCATTCCGTGCCTGCAGAGCCTCATGACACAATCCCCCCATTACAGTGGCCATGCTGGCGGGAGCTCTGCCCCAGAATCTCCTCAGAGGGAATCAGAGCCGTGTTGGGATCACAGCTGATCTCTGCTGGGGGCACTCACCAGGCTCTCCAGGCGTTTTGCCACGATGGATGCAAACCTCCTCTCCCCTGCCAGCTCTGAGATGAGGAACACGTACTCGGGAGCAGAGACCTGGTTGGATCGGTGCGTTCGGCCTAGGGGACATGGGAACAGGGATGGAACAGGAGGTTGGGATGGCCTGTCTGGAATGGGAATGCAACCAGAAAAGCCACATAATGCCCATCTTTCCCACCCTGGGGAGTCCATCCTCTGCCCCAGAGCTCAGGGCTATAAACCCAGCTCTGGCAGCATCAGTGACTTGTGCCTCTGTTCTCCTCCCGACAGAGACGTCTCCTAAATCCACCTTGGGTTGCCACCACGCCCGACCCTCCCAGGGCCCATCCCACAGCCTGGCCCACCCTCAGGGGAGGTGACAGTGCCCAGGGACACCCAGCCCTCACCGAACTGCTGGATGGCCCGGTCGGCGCTCCAGGGCAGCTCCAGGGTCATGTGCACCCGCCGCTTTTGGTTCTTCACCCGTCTGTCTGCTTGGAGGGAGATCCCTGAGCTGGAGGCCTCTGAGATTATCGCTACGAGCTACAGAGAGATGAGTGAGAACAGAGTTAAACACACGTTAAACAGCTTCAAGAAACAGCCCCAGGTACTAGAGCAGCTCCAGCCCTCGAAGGGACCTGGGAGGCTTTGTCTCCCTCCAGCAGGTGAAAGGCACAGAGAGCTGCTGGCCTGAGGCTGGCAGGGCACAGGGAGGCACAGGCACCCTCCCCGCCCTCCCCCTATCAACACGCTCAGTCCTGGGCAGGTTTTCCTGCGCAGAGCTCGACCCCAGCTCACCTTTTCCCCCTGCATGAAACGCTCCTTCTCCTTCAGGTTGACGTGGTCTATGGAGAGCCCTTGCTCGGCGCGGGACTCGAACACGACGGAGCCGTCGGGCCTGCGAACCACCCGGCCCTTCCGGCCCGTCATCTGCACACACGAGAGGGGCTGCTGCAGGCTGGGCAGCCACACGGCCCAGCAAGGCCACCCAGGCAATTCCCAACAGCTTTTTCCTCTCACAGCGGGAGGAAACCCTCTGCCAGCAAGAGCTTTCTTTTTTTTTAAATTTTTCCCTGTATGTGTCACCATGATATTTTATGAAAATCCCTCTGCCAGGGTTTTTTTCTCCTGAGAAGCTGAGAAGCCTCAGAGGAAAAGAAAAACAATAATTATCTGCTGCTGTGGAATGCAATAGGTGCATCTTTGAGTAGTCCATGTGAGTTGTTTCTACTTGATGACCAATCATTGGTCCAGTTGTGTCGAGGCTCTGAGCAGTCACGAGCTTTTGTTATCATTCCTTCCTATTCCTTTCCAGCCTTCTGATGTATCCTTTATCTCTATTCTTTTAGTATAGTTTTGGTATAACACTTTAATTATATATATAAAATAAATTATATATTATATATAATATTATATATAATATATAATAAATATACTATAATATACTATACTATAATATACTATACTATAATATACTATACTATACTATAATATACTATACTATAATATAATATAATATAATATAATATAATATAATATAATATAATATAATATAATATAATATAATATAATATAATATAATATAATATATCAGCCTTCTGAAACATGGAGTCAAGATTCTTGTCTCTTCCCTTGTCCTGGGACCCAAAAAATCCCACATATATGGGCAGAAGTTGCCCAGAGCAGCTGTGGCTGCCCTATCCCTGGAAAAGTCCAAGCTGGATGGAGCTTGGAGCAACCTGGGATAGTGAAAGGTGTCCCTGCCCCGGGCAGAGGGGTGGAATGAGATGATCTTGAAGGTCCCTCCCCACCCAAACCACTCCATGATTCTCTGGTTCTTCACCGGCCCCTCTCCCTGTCACCCAGTGCCACCAAAATGCACTGACAGTGCCAAGTACCTCGGCCACGTTCTCTGGGCCCCCAAAATAATCGATCAGTTCATCCAAGGTGTTGAGAGGTAGCTCTTTGCCCAGTGCTTTCACTTTTGCTAGGAGGTCCTGTTTCATCTTTTCGACCTTCTCTCTCAGGCCGTGCAGCTCTTTCTGGGAAGGCAGCATGTGGAAACCACCTACAATGGGAAAGGCAGAATTTTTAGAGTTCCCTGGTAACTACACATCAGAGAGGGAGAAAAAGTTGTCCCAGAGGGTGTCTGGGGCCACTGTTGCTGGACAAAGGCACTATGAGCTGCAAGAAATGCTGCGCACAGAGTGAATTCCCTCTGGGCTTCCCCCTTCTGCTGGAAGGAGCCCACAGGGCAGATCCCTCCCGCTCGCTGATCACAGTCCGTGACGTGCATCCACCCCACAAGCCCACGAGTGACCCCCGGGATAAAATCCAGCCAGGATGACAAAGCTGTCCCAAGCCTGAAGGGCTCTCTGCAGGACACAGTGCTCGCCTCCCCAGCTGTCCTTGTGTCACTGCCCTGCTCACCCCTGTCCTCGCTGAAGGTGTGATCCACGAAGATGACATCGTCAGTCTCCAGCAGGGACTCGGGGGAGGAGCTGAGGTCGCTGTCCAGCCCCACGTCGGAGTCGGTGCTGCTGTCATCGCTGATCTTGATGACAACGGCTTGGTCACACGGGCCCCGCATTGCCTTGGGGCAGCGGCCCCTCGGGCGCCCTGCAGCAGAGACAGAGCGGTGTCACAGCCCCAGCCCCAGCAGGACACAGGGACAGCGCAGAGAGGGACAGATCAGAGAGAGCAGGAATCCCAAAAGAGCTGAGCCTGCCCCAAAAGACAGTCTGACCTCAGAAAGACACAGCCTCTGGGGTGGGGGTGGTACTTAGGGAGGGAGGAAGAGCAGGAAAGACAAAGGAAGAGAGAGAAAGGAAGAACAAGGCACTCCTGAGCAGGGCTGGAGTTGGCTGCACACGTCAGGGTGGGCACACGGCTGGCTCTAAGCAGTGCCAGCTCCTCAGGGAAGGAATCCCAGGGGATTGCCTCCAGAGGAGTGTGCAGCAGACAGGAAAGTATTGGTGGAGGCTGCTCCACAACCTGCCAGTGCTGCTGCCCCCTCTTCCCCCTGTTCCACATCCCACTGGAGGAGAAATCCCAAAACTCTTTTTACCTGCAGCCACAACAAATAACTCAGCAGGGAAATTATTTTTTTCCCTCAGGACACCTTCTATGCCCTAAGTAAGGGCTTGTGGAGGACCCCCCTGGCTGCAGGAGGGGTTCAGACGCCAGCCAGGCCTTGTGCCATCTGCCCCCAGCGTGGCTCGAGGGGAAGGCTCAGGACAAGGGCAGTGAAGCAGAGGGAGGACAAGGGGGGAAGACCCAGAGCTGCTGTCCTCTGGATGAGGGAGCACTGGGAGATGTGCAGGAGGGCAAATCCAAACCAAGGAGAGCAGCAAAAAGCATGAAGTGGGGAGAAGGGCAAAAGGCAGAGAAGCTGAGTGGCTGGGGGGCAGCAGCAGGGCAGGAGGCAGGGGCTGGGCTGGGAGTGAGGGAGATCTTACGTTTTCTTTTAATGCCAGTTCCTTTTTCTCTCTTTCTTTTGTTTGAAGGAAAGTGCTTCTGAATTAGTGATAGAAAGACGCCTCTGAAAGTAAGATGCAAAATTTATTCCAGCTGCCAGCAACACGTGCTGGTTATCACATACCAGTGTGTGTTTGGGATAGCCCCACATTCCATGGAGGAGAGGTCAATCCACCCCATCCATGGTCCCCAGCTTGGGCTCAGCCAGCCCTTGGTACAAGGTGGCTCTTGGACCTGCAGGTCCTTTATATAACAACCAAGAAGGAGTTTTAAATGGGAAGCACTACATTGGGAAACTGTTACACCAAAAATACAGTAAGGCCCAGTGTCCCAGCCCCTCTCCATGCCCTGAGAGCACAGAGCACTGTCAGGCCATCCAACAAATATGCTCCACCAAAGTCCTCCAACTCCCTGGCTGTGGGCCTGCTTCGCACAAAACCAAGGGACAGAACATGGATCTGTAGTGGCTCCAAGTGAATGGGAGAAAAAAAAGAAAGAAAAGGTGAAAATCAAAGGTTTCTGTGGGCTGTTCTGCAAATCAAAGACCAAATGCTGAAATGCTGACTGTGTGGATGAACCCCCAGGGCAATGGGGTGGTGCTGATTGAGCTCTGCTTGAAAAAAAAACAAAACAAAAACAACAAAAAAACCCCAAACCAAACGTAGCAAGCACCAGGTGAGAGGATGGACATGACAACTCCCCTGGGTGAGAAAAGGGAGACTTAGGATCTGGGGAAGGAGCTCCAGGACCCTTGGCATGAGGGGCTGAAGGGGACAGTGACCACACGGCTCCCCAGAGGGACAGAGCTCTGTGACTGCAGTTATGTGACACCAGGGATGACCCCTTGTCCTGTGTGCTGGGGTGACCCGATGACCACTCACTCTGGAGCCTCCCAGCTGTGACTTCCACCCATTTCCTGCACTCGCCCTCCCCATCTCCCTGAAAACAGCCCCAGGCTGGAATCCACTCACAGGACCATGTTTATTTTTAACCCCATTTCTCAGCATCTTTAAACTGCTCCTTCCCAGCACACTCCCCTCCAGAAATCCCCTGAAGTGCTGGAAGGCCAGGACACACATTTGGAGGCTGAGCAGATGCCAGGAGACACTTGGTGATCTGGCCAGGGCTGTGGAACACAGAGCTGCTGCTCCTGGGAGTGGGCAGCAGTTCCCATAGAGTGGGACCCCTGACAGACCCCTCCTCCAGCACCACTCAGCCAGGGACCACACTGTCCCCAGACTGGAGTTCTGTGACGTGGAAACCAATCCAAGGGGCCAAATCACCCAAGGAGCTGCCAGACCTGCCCTGTGCACTGTCACCAAACCGAATTTGGTTTTCAGAAATGGGCTGGAGGCAGAGGAGTGACACAGATCAACCCAAACCCCTGCCAACAAGGGAGGAAAGCTCAGCCTAACCCGGCCTCACGCTGCCTTGGGCATGTCTCACTGCTCCCACCTGCAGCAGAAGTCACTTGGAAGAAAACAGCTCTGCAGAACAGCAGAAACCCAAACCAATGCCAGATTTTTGTCCCCTGTCATGCAGGAACAGCTGCATTCAGGGACGGGCTGGGGCTTTGGAAGCTGCAGGAAGGAGGAGGAGCAGGAGCCTTACTCTCTGTTAAACGGGTAGCACGAGTCCTGCTGCTGGCTCACTCCTGGCATAGGCAGCTCTCCTGTTAGCTGGGAACAATGGCCACACAGCCAGGACACTGCTCCTGCTTTGTACACGAGCTAAAAGCCAACACTGGTGGATCTAAACTCCTCAGACCACTCCTCCCACCCCCTGCTCCACTGGCACCACCTCACAGCATCATCCCAGAGACTGCCATCACAGTGAATTCTCATTTCTTCTGTGTCAACAGCCTCATTTTTCAGAGCCAGATCCACACACATGACCTCTGAGCTACAATTCTGGCTCTCTTTCTCACAATTCTTTAATGTGTGTAGAGAGTAGGATCAGGCTCTTCCTGTAAGTCCATGGGAGACTTCAAAATCCAGGATGTAGCTCACACAGTCCCACTGAGGATACAGTGCCTCAAAGACCCACCTGAGTGTCCCCTCTGTGTACAGGGGGAGGTGACATCAAACTGCATTTGAAGACCTGCCAGTGCTCTGTGCCCCAGGGCAGAGCTTTCCTCCCACCCCCTTGGCCTCCCACACACCCCACAAAGGAAAGCAGGGATTTTTAACTCACTCTGCAGCAGACACAAAGCAGTTGAGGTGCCCATCGTTCTCGTCCAAGACCTCCCTGGTGCGAGCCTCCCCCGTGGACTGCAGGCCAATGACAATGCACTGTGGGGACACAAGTGATGGGGGACACAAGGGGTGGCACAGTGAGGTGCCAGGGCAGCTGCACTGCCACAGGCTCAAGGCATTTCCCAGGCCCAGGAATCTCCCCTTGGTCCCTGCTCCAGGTAGGTCCATGCTGGGCCCATAGCAAGGCTCCCGAGGAAGAACCATCTCTAAAATCTTTCAGCATCAACACCCCCCTGTGCTGACCCCACACAGGGGGACTCTGAGCTCACAACCTCACTGACTGTGCTAGGAAGTTTCTGCCTAAAATCTCTAAAGTGCATCCAGACAGAAGAAAGGACAGAGCATACTTGAGGTGAAGGGTTTGGTACCTCTTCTAGAACTGTAGAATTACAGATTGGTTTGGGTAGGAAGGACCTTCAAGTTCATCTCATTCCAACCCTCTGCCAGGGACAGGGACAACATCACTAGACCAGGTTGCTCCAAGCCCTATCCAACTCGGCCTTGAACATCACCCAGAGTCCCTTCCCAGCCCAGCCTGCCCACACAAACAGCAGGCAACACCTCAGGAGACGAGACCATCTTCACCCAGAATCCCTTCCCAACCCGGCCTGCCCACACAAACAGCAGGCAACACCTCAGGAGATGAGACCATCTTCACCCAGAGTCCCTTCTCAGCCCGGCTTGCCCGCACAAACATCAGGCAACACCTCAGCAGACGAGACCATCTTCACCCAGAATCCCTTCCCAGCCCGGCCTGCCCACACAAACAGCAAGCAACACCTCAGGAGATGAGACCATCTCAACTCCCCTGCATCATTCACTGGGAATATTCTCAGAAACCCAGCCAGTGCCCTTCACTCTGGAGAGAAATTCAGCCTTAAAGAGGTTTGGACTGGCTGCCAAGCCGAGCAATAATTAACTCCCTTTGGTTGCAGGCTACACAAAAGCCCAGGTGAGGCTGGTGGGCGCTGCTCCCATACCTTGTCCCTGGCCAGCTCCTCCTGGGCCAGCTCCACGAGGCGCCGCACCTTGGCAGCGATGCAGAGGTACTTGAAGAAGCGCTGGTGAGCCGACCAGAACTGACCCCACAGCGACTTCCGAGACTCCAGCCCGATGCAGTCAGCTGCCTGCTGGAACACCATCAAGGCCTCTGCCCACTGCAGGTAACACCAAGAAGAATGAGTTAATGTAATTCCCACTGTCATTCCTGCCACGCGGGAGGTGATCAGAACAGTCTGAAGGTTGATAATCTGATTTAGAATCACTGTGCATTGGGCTGAAGGAACACTGGGCATTCTCTCCATCAGCACGATGCAGCTCTGGTTTGCAAATGTGGAACTTCCAAATAGAAGCAAAAAAGTCTTTTATTACATCAGCTGAGCATTGTGCACCTCTTTTCCTTCCTACATTTGAGGTCATGGCCACATTTAGGGGCCTCACACCCTCCCACATCCTGTGCCCAAAGCATGGTCAGACCCCAGCCTCCCACTCCAAGGGGCCCAGCTCACCAGCTTGGCTGCCTTGTCGTAGACAGCCTTGTACTGCTCGTCCAGAGGGATCTCCTCAATCCTGAAGGTCACCCCAGTGAAGCTGAGCTGCCGAGCAATGTACATCCCACTGACCTTCATGTCCATGGCCACGATCTCCATCGCGCCGACTCCCCTGGGAGAGGACAACAGTTGTGGGACCCACCTCGGAGCCCCAGCTCTGAACCCCAGCTGTGGGTCCAGCTTTGGAACCCAGTGCATATTCTCAGTTCAGTCGAAGAAAGAACAGAGAGAATTTCTCCCAGGCCGAGCCTGGGAAACTTAGAGAAAGGAATTCAAACAATTATTATCTCTCTTTCTGTAACCATTGTTTATAGATAGGATTCTCCAGAGTGTGCTATTCATAGCTCACCAATAGTGTGAGAGGTTTTTACTTTGAGACCAATCAAGTCCCACCTTAGTGAGTCACATTATAAAAGACCCCCTGCCTTTATTAAATGGCCTGAATCACCTTCTGAAGACTGGAGTCTTTCATTCCATCCCTGACTCAACAGCGTCAGAACCCCAGTTGTGAATTCCAACTGTGGAACCCCAGTTTTGAAACCCAGCTCTGAACCCCAGCTTTGGAACCCCAGGTTTGGAACCTCAGCTCTCAGCCCCAGCTGTGGAACCCCAGTTTTGAACCTCAGCTCTGAACCCCAGGTTTGGAACCCCAGTTTTGAACCTCAGCTCTGAACCCCAGTTGTCAACCCCAGCTCTGAGCCCAGCTGTGGGACCTTCCCTCTGCTCCGGGGCAGCCCAGGGCAGGTTCCTCTCCAGAAGCAGCCCCAGCCCAGCTCATGCTGCCCACCCCATCCCTGGGCACTGCAGCCCGTGCCACACAAGGCCCCTGTGTGCACGGGGCTGGGCAGCACTCACCTCTTCTCAATCGCGTGCAGGAACTCATCGAAGGCTCGGAATGGGGTTCCCTCCCCCCAGATCCCCAGGCGGCTCATGTAAATCATGTTTTTTGGCTCTGAGGCACCTGTTGGGACAGAAGTCAACGTCAGCAAACCCAAAGCACTTGGGAATAGTTGTGACTCAAGTGAAGAGACTTCTGAAGAGGTTGTCATTTGCCATTGTGCCTCTGGAGACCTTTCTGAACATTGCCCTCCCTACATTCCGTGGGTAAACAGCACAAAGCAGCTGGAACAGCTGGCCAGGAACAAGTTAAACTGGAGAGAAATTAATCTGACCCACCAAAAAGTCGCAAGTAACATCAGTGATCTGAGATCTCAGCATGCTGAGCTCCTCTCTAGCCCTGCAGCACCACTGGCTTCTCCTTACAGGATCTCACACACACTCACACCTCAGGGTGTCCCTTCAGGTCAGAGGGGACCTCTGCCACTCTCACACCCACACTGTGGGCAGAGCAGCTCACCTGTGGCACTGGCATAGACAACCCTTGCTCGAGGCAGCTTGTTCTGCAGGTCCAGCACTGCTTTGCCCATTTTGGTGGAGCTGGCGTTTTTGGCTTTGTGGCATTCATCAAACACAATCTGGAGGGGAGTGTCAGTTAAGGAAAAAGGATCTATTTTCATCCAGAGGATGGGAGCAGACAGAAAATAGAGCCTTGTCTCCTCCAAGCAACTGAACAACCTGTCCCAGATCAACAGGACTGACTCATGGCCCACACATGGAATCTGCTGGGTTTGCCCAGCCCTGTGCTCTTCAGATCCAAAGTCATCCACCCCTCCCTCCCCCTTCACCTCCAAGGTGTGTCTTGTAATACGGAGGGAGAGGAATGCTGAAAAGGTTAATCCCAGCTGCTTCTTCCCCTCCTCCTCTTTACTGCATCCTGGAGGAGGAGCAGGAGGAGGAGGAGATGTGAGTGTGGGGGATTCCTGTCTCCTGAAGGCACTGGGCTGCTCCCACAGCTGCTCCCCTGACTTCACATGGCCCCAGGCTTTGTTCCCTGCTGAAGCACAATTAAAGGCAGCAGCTCCTCTCTCTCTCCAGTTTTTGTCTCTTGTTTTTTTTTTTAAGGATACAACTCCCTCAAAGTTTTCTCTGCACCACTCCAAAATCTGTTTCAAGCGTGTCCTGTGCTGTCCCCCGGCCTGGCTTTCACCAATCAGAGCCGAGTAGGTGGCAAAGAGGACTCCTTCTGAGGTAGCTGTGTCACCGTATTTAATCTGCAGGAAGAAGAGCAGGAGCACACACAAACTGTGATTGCTGTCCCCGGCGTGTCACACCCATCCCTGCCCACATTCCATGCCCGCACATTCCCGCTCTGAGAGCAAATCCCTGTCTGAGCTCAGAACAGGCAAAATGCTGTTGGTAGCTGATGTCCTCAGCATTTGTGTTTGGCACTGAAATATTGTGATGACAGGGACTGCAAATGCCTGCAGAAGTGTCCCAGCCAATGTGTCAGCACATCTGGAAGCCTGCAGTGAACTGTGGGGACCGTGCGAGGACATAGATTTTCTGGCCAAAATAAAGTGCTTCCTTTTTTTAAGCAACAGTTTAGAGTCTTTCATTGCTTTGACCCTTCCTGTCTGTTTTAATTCCTTCTGGAAAATCATTTTCTCTTTGACCAGGTGAGACTGTTGCCTGTATCACTGCCCTGGGTCCCACATGTACAAGGGGGAAAGGCTTGGTCCCAAGCTGAAGAAAGTTCCATTTGAAGTCTTTTGGGGCTGAACACAAAATCCCTTTCAATCTCTTAGTGGAGCACGTTCAGAGGTGTCAAACACCTGTGGCTTCTATGGACTTTGTAAGAGCTGGTTGCTCAATACCATTAAAACCAGAGGAGAGGATTTAAGTGAACTGAAAGACACTGGACAGACACTCAACCACAGCCACAACAGACACCAGTCCAGGATCTCTGTTCTCCCTGCAGCTTTGAGAAGTGATTCCACGAACCAGCACTGGGAAAGGCTGGCCCAGGAGAGCAGAGCACATCTCACAGAGCTGTTCTCTCCACAGGATTTCTTAGGAATGATGAAGGTTGCAGTTCTGCTGTACTTGCACTTGCCTGCAGACACTTCCCACTCCCTGCAGGGAACAGCTCTGTGCTCCCTGTGCAGCTCCACAATAAAAATAACTGGAGCCCCGAGTGGGAAGAGCTGGCTGGGAGGAGGGAACAGAGGCTCTGCTGCTGCCTGAGCCTGGCCCTGCTCCACGTGCTCAGCCAGAGCCTCCAACTGCTCCTGGGAGCTGATTCCCAGAGCAGCAGTGCAGCTCCTCTCCTACCTTGTTCAGAGCATGCACAGGAATGTGGGAGGCCTCGATGTCCTTCAGGTCCCTCTCAGCATCGTACTTGAGATCATTGGAGACGCTGAACCTGTGAAGGAGATGTGGGGTGGTTATCTCCTCCTGGGGCTGCTTATCTCCCCCAGCAGCTGGGGCTGGGTATGTCCCCGGGGAGTCAGGGCTGGGTATGTCCCCACGGAGTCAGGGCACACGGTGATTAACAGCTCTGATTAAAGCAGGAGGAGCTGTGCAGAGTTTTCACATCTGCCACTGCCCACAGCCCCCAGGGTGAGATCTGACAGCCCATCTGCCCCTCGGCACAGGCTGTGATCAGCAGCAAAGCCCCTTATTCCTGGCTCTGCACTCAGGAACAACCCTCCACGACTCCAGGGAGAGCAGGGCCAAGCTTGACATCTCACCCCAAGGAGCACAAAACCTGCTATTTCACAGTGACTCATTCCCCTTGCCTGCTGCAGGGGCAATATTCCCATTTCACAGGCAGCAGTCAGGCACTAAGAGGTGGAAACGACTTACCCAAGGCCACAGCATGACTCAACTCTAAAGCCAACATCAGCACTAAAGAATTCCTGACTTCCAGATCCAAACTAACTCCAAGGTCTTACGGGAAAAGAGGGGAAAAAAAACCCCAACAACTTACCACAGAGCTTTTTTCCTCCCTTTAAGATAATTTTCAAAGATGATGCCTGCAACCGTCCTGCCCTTCCCGACTCCAGCACCGTCCCCGATCAGAAACCCAGCTCGCTGCCCACTGGGCAATAAAACTTCATGTTGCTGCAAAATCAAGAACAGAAGTGAAAATTAAATTAAAATTAAAGATTTGCCTTTGCTAAGAGCTCTGATGTGAGCACCACTTAACCCTTTCACACATCCCACAGATGCACGGGCACTGCTCAGCCAAACAACAGCAGGAAAGGTCAGGAGTCGTGATCAAGCTCACAAGTGGCACTTCATGGAAAAGGCCCCCCAGATGTAAAACCCTCTGCAAGGAAAGTCCAGGGTTCTTGCCTCTTTGGGAAACAGACCACACAGAAGCCCCCAGCTTCAAATAATCCTTCAAAAGGCATTTAAAATGCCAAAGGAGTTTCATCGCCCAAATTACAGTCATTTTAAAACACACGTGAACACCTGTCCCTCAAGAGGCATTTTCCTTCAGGTGTGAGACACTTGAGGTGCAGGAGGTACCTGGCAGGCATAGATGATGGCTTCCAGCTGTAGTGCAGACAGGGAGCCCTTGTCAGCCACGGAGGAGGGCAGGGAAAGGCTGTAGGTAATGTCAGGCGGGGGGACACTGGACAGGGTGCTCGTCTCAACCACCAGGTCAGGATGGTGCTTCCCAATCTTGGCTGAATGACAACACAACACAGGTCAGTCGAGGTCTTTACTCCCAGAGCTCATCACCCAGGCAGAGCCTAGGGCACTGTAGAGTTCTCCCTAGAAAACCACAAGCCTGGGAGGTGCCACAGCAAACACACAATTAAATTACGTTGGTCCACAATGGAGTGAGCAGAACTTCCCGAGGCAACACTCACACTTTGAAGGGATATACTCTGCATACGTCTCTGTCTGCCCCAACTCTTCCGTTTCTTCCTCCTCGCCTTCATCTTCCTCCTCTGCAGGAGCCTGAGACTGAAGTAAACAGCATTGACCCAATGTTAATGCTCCCGCTGAGCTACAGACATGTGTTGTGCTGTGCCCAGCCTCAAACTGCCACTGAAACCATCCCCAAAGCTACAACCCCCCTAAAAATCCCAACCCATCTCATTCCCAGACTAAGGACAGCCCATCTCATTCCCAGACTAAGGACAGCCGTCAGTGGGAGCCCACCCCAGGGGCTGTAAAAGCTGCCCCATGCCTGCTTCTCACCAAACTGGGGAAAGATGTTGGCACCACTTTTGGCACGGGCTGTGGGGTCATGTGAACCCTGCCCTGAGCGGGCACCTGGCCCAGCTTTACACCCAGCACTGTGCCCACAGCAGAGAGCAAAGTCCTCAGAGCCCAAAGCGTCCCTTGACACAGCAAGGTTCCCCTCTGGGAAATGTAACATGCTTCTGGGAAAGGGCAGGGACTTGTGCCTGTCTGAGCCGCTTGTCTCACTCCCTCTGAAGGGAAAAAGGTCAGAACTGCTCCCCCCAGCACTGGGATGTCACCAGGAGCGTCCCACTGAGGCCAGCGTGGCTCTCACCTGGTAGCTGATGAGGAGTGGGGTGCTGGGGACAGCAGGAACGTGGTCACTGGAGCTGTTGAGGCCAGGGAACGGCGTGCTGGGTGAGAACAGCTGCAACACAGAGCGGGCAGGTGAGGAAGGGCAAACATGGACATGCACCAACAAAGATCCTCTGTGATCCCTGGACCATGCAGCTTGCAAGGAGAGAACTCCCAAGACACTCCACGAGGAGAGAGAGCTCCTAAGATACTCTGGGCTGAGGAGATCCTTTATGAGCTCCCACACAAACAAATTCACCCTGGAATTTCCCGGCAGAGAGCAAGGTCAGGCCAGCAGCTCGTGGCATCTAAAGCAATCAGCAACTCCAGGAGCAGCACCACTCCAAGTTTACAGCCTGTGCAGAGCGCCAGGCTCAATGACAGACCCAGGCTCCACCAGCAGCAGGGAAACATGGGAAGTTCTTAGGCATAAACATTCCTATTTTTAAATAAAATTTAAGCAAAATAAAAAGAAGAAGAAAGAAAAAAAACCCACCCTCCATTCCTGGAAGCCTGAGTCAGAATTACCAGAAGGAAGCTGGACAGAACAAGTGTTTTCAGTGCCAGCAAATCTGGAGAGCAGGTGAAACATCTCCACCTACAAATCCAAGCTCAGTTTGGTCTCAGACAGGAGAAAGGCCAGGAGCTGCTGGAAGGGCAGGACGTGTTCTCAAAGCCCCAGCAGCAGGAAGCGAATGCAAGGCTGAGTTTGCATCACAAAAATCCCCAAAGTACAAACCTTTGCTATCCTGACCCAGCTTTGGCACTCAGCATTCCACCTCAGGAATTGCAGAGGAAGCAACAGGAACCTTGGCTGTTCAGGGCATTTGAAAACCACCCACACAGGTGAGAATGTGCTGGGAGGGCCAAAGCAGGTGGGAGCAGGAGCTGCAGTGGGAGATGGATCATTCCCCTGTACAATTCCTGCCTTTCCCTACCCTGCCTCACCTCCTGGTTTGATTTTCTCCTCCCTCTGTGCTAGGGACATCCAGAGAAGAGAAACACAGATCCATGAGAGCACAGGGCTGGAAGTAGGAGAAAGACCAACAATTGCACAACCACGGCCTCGCTCTTACTCCACTTTTTTCTTCTCTGCACTATTCTCCACTTTGTCCCACCTTGCAGTGACTTCCCAGGGAAGGGAATCAGTCCCACGTGGCTGCCAAGCCAGCCTCTCTGTGTGTAAATCCCTTCCCTGGGTTCTGAGCTGGGAGAAGGCTGCTCACATCTTGAACATACTGTGAGTGAGCAACAAAAAAACTGCATCAGCAGCTCTCAAATTCCAGTCACAGGCTTCCAAAGCTGGGCTGTGCTTCCCAGCCTTAAAAGAACACTGGGAATGTGTGAGATGGATGACAGAAAACACAATGTATGACAGGGACTATTTTTAAAAGGTTATTTCACAACTCCATTACAATCAAAGCTGTTTTGTCTGCTGCTCCTGCAAATATTTCACAGGGTAGCAGCTCTTCCCTCTCTGCCCATTCCTGAGTGATAAACAGAGCCAACATATTGGATACAGCTCCTTTCCTTGGGATAACAGCTCTCCCCACTGGCACACTGAGGCACTCCTGTGTGCAGCCCTTTCCACTTTGATCCCAAATCCCCTCGATCCAGGGATTCTCAGCGAGCTAGGAATGTTTATTTTTAAAGAGGGCTGTTCCTGTACCTGGCACCCACAGATGGGTCTCCCCCAAGATGCATCCAGCTTGGCTCCTGGGATGTCTCACGTATCAGAACTGTCAGAGACTGATGCTCCTGCTCTGTCTGGGTCTCTGAGACAAAAGTTCTAGAACAACTCCACTCCTGACAGCCCAGCAGTGGACTGTGGGTCAGAAGGGGCTGCACAGCCACAGGTGAGTGATGTTCTGGATCACAGGAATCAGGATGTCACGAGATGGATGTTCCATCACTGTAGCTTAGTGACTGCTCTGGCTGCTCAAAAGCCAAAATTCCTGCAATTCTTTGGAAAACTGCAATGGTGTGGTGATGTGGGGAGGGAAAGATTATCAAAGCTGTTGATATCCCACACCAATGTGCAGAGGCCAGCGGTGAATCAAACTGGCAGTACTTTCACCCAGTGCCCCCGTGCATGGTGCCACTTCCACACAAAAATGAAACCAAAATCTCCTGTCCATGAGGCACCCCACTGACACCACTTCAGGAAATGTTACTCAGCTAAAAAACAGGCCAAAAAAGCAGCAACTCTGCCCCAACTGCCTCAGCAAACACAGATAAGACAACATTCAAAATTAGCTGGAGATTCCTTTCCGAAGGAAGTCGTTTATAAATGGAATTCCAAGGAGTTAATTTGCCTTATCTGAGCCCAAGAGCTCAGCAGGACACAAGGGTAGAGGGCAGGGCATGAGGAACAGCATGGGACAGGGACAAGGAACAGCACAGGGATAAGGACTCTGCTGGAGATCCTGCTGTGGTCACACGAGTCAGTCTCACATTCCCACAACGTTTATTTCTCCCTTGTTTTCTTCTTGTGCTGGATTTAGAACAGCATTTCCCAGTAAGTTTTTGTTGTCCACTCCACAGACACAGAACTCCAGGATTTTCTAGGCATTGAATGTCACATGATTGGAAAGAGCCCACCACAGAACCATTTCTGCAGGGATTTAGGCTTTTACACAAAAACCCAACAATAATATGAGAACAGGAGCAATGTGGCACATGGCTCCTCTGTCCTGGGGGATGCATTTGCTCTCCAGCATTTTTAACCATCCAATTTGCAAGCCTGGGATGTCTGCAGCCACTTCTTGCATTCCAATAGCTCAGCTCTCTTCCTGCTGCCTCAAACTGCAAGTTCCAACTGGTCCAAGGCTTGCAGACCGCTCAGGGAAGCACAGCCAGAGAAACTGAGCACAGCAGAGCCTCAAAATGTAGCAGTGACTACCCCAGGTGCCTCCTGGGGTAGCCACTTTGGGTGTTTTCCTCTCATTCTTCCTAAGAGAGTGACCTACAGTGGAAATGTGAGGCACAGATGGACAGGCACTGCAAGAGCTGAGCCCCAGATCCAGTGGATGTGGATGATGTGGCTCCAGCAACCTCCAGAGCCAGCTGGTGCCTGTGGTGCCCATGTCAGTCCCCCAGCTGAGGCAGAGCAGAGAGCAGAAGGCTGGTGAAAATGCCCTAAATCAGGTGATGCTGAAGGACTGCAAGGAGCTCCTGCACCCCAGAAAACTGTGGGATGTAAAAGCTTGCAGGGACTTGCTCACAAAGTAAACACAAATGGTGAGTCTTAAGTTGAGACAGTAATTTAGTCATTGTTACTGAACCATTTGCCCTGGTGAACAAACAAAAGGTGCTGCTCTGGGGGGAAGCTGATGATCCATGTCAGGGTGGTTTTCCTGGAGTCCATCCCTTCAGCACTCCCGAGCACCCTGGACCTGCTCGATGTTTTAGGGACAGATCCTCCACAGGATGCACCTACCTGCCACAGCTGCCAGCAGAAAGAGCTACTGCCTTGCACTGCACTCTGCAGGAGTGCATGAATCCCTCTGAGAGGGGACTCCCTCCTGCTTCCAGGAGATTTAACACCACTTCACCCCTTCCCTCCACCAGTGAAGCTGGTAACAGCAAAAGAACATCACCACACCTCAAACTTCACCCGAAGGAACTGGGTTGGTTTCTTAATTCCTTGGTAAAACCCCCAAGGGATGAAGCCCGAGGTACCTCCTGTCTGTTGGGAGGATGGGAAAGGAGCAGCCCTGTCCTGGATTGCCAAGCAAGCTGTTTTCTATTTGCCATCTGGATGGCAGGTGGCTTCTGTTCAGTGGGCAGCTTTCCTTACCTCTTCCACAGCCACTCCTCCCTCTGGGGAGACATCTGCTGATAAGAGGCCATTGAATGCATGGCTGATAAGAACTGCAGCATCCCACTGGGAGATGTGAGCCCAGAGGGAGGAGCCAAGCATTCCTACCTGGATATAATCTGAGATTCTGGAACAGCAGCACAGCTTCTGCCCTCTGGATTTCCCAGAGGAACAGCAGCTGCCTCTTCCACTGGATCTTCAGAGGAAGACTTCACCTTTCTCCAGGATCCCTGCTCCAGCAGAACCACCCCTGACACTGCAGGAGGGCTGCAGCCCCAATTCCAATGGACTGCTACCAGCACTCTGACCAACAGGCTGGTTCTGTTCTGACTCTGACAGTGTTGTTTTAGTTTACTGAATTGTTTATTTTATCTTTTTCTTTTCTTCCCTAATAAATAACTGTTATTCCTGCTCCCACATTTTTGCCTGAGTGCCCCTTAATTTAAAATTTATAGCAATTCAGAGGGAGGGGGTTTATATTTTCCATTTCAGGGGAGGCTCCTGCCTTCCTTATGAGAGGAATAGCAGATTTGTCTTTACAAACAAGCTGTGGGTTTGCTGGTAGATAAAACTAGCACTGGGAGATAAAAGAAACAATGGGAAGGATCCCACTGATTGATGAATGGAAAAGGTATTTGCTTTTGCAAATAAACTTTAGGTTTGCTGATAAATGAAATTAGGCATTGAAAGATGAAAGAAACAACAGGGAAGAAAACTCCTTAAATTCCATAAGAATTAAAAATTAAAAAGGAGGGTTATACATTAGAGGGGAATCTTTGGTATCAGGTGTTCTGGGAGGTCTGTACCTCTCAAGTACCTCAGCCAATGGGGAAAGAGAGAAGGGAAATGGGGATAAAAAGGAGACTGTACCCTCCAAAAATGTGAGAGATCCCAGGGGGATGCCCCATGGCCTCTCCGTTTATTCGAATAAAGTCAAGGGACTCCTCTGTCTCCTTTTTGGACATAAACCTCTGGTGTTTCTGGATTAATTTTCCTAGCACTTAGCAGACAGATCTTTAGAAACCAAGACAAGCCCCTACCTCGATCTGGTTCTGCTGTGGTGTGCTCACATCCCATATTGTTGGCACGTGGTTCAGGCTGTCGGCGGGCAGGAGGTCCTTGGCATCCACGATGTCCGAGAGGGAATCCGCGGGGGACGAGAAGAGGGAGTTGTTTTTGGAGAGCTCATCGAGGTATGAAGAATCCTGGAAGAGAGGCACAGCCATGGTTGGACAAGGCAGGATGAGACCAGAGAGCTCCTTCCTGACTCAGCCAGCAAGCTCTAATTTCTTTCTGCTCAATGAGCGTCTCCGTTGCTTTGCGCTCCACAGATCGCAGAAATTAACCTGGAACCAAGGACATGCTCTGTGGTGCTGTTTGAAAATCTGTTCCTTGAAAAAGCAGGAAAAGCCCCGGCCAGGAGTGTGGTTACACGGTCAAGGTTGACCTGGGCTGTAAAACATCCCTGCACCATGGACTGGGAGAGAGAGGAGCATCCAAAGGAGGCATCGCTCAGCTCCACTTTGTGCTTGATTAAAAAAGGCTGCTGAGGGGTGCAAAGGCTTCACCTTGACCCCAAAGGACTTGAGGATTTCATTCACGTGCAGGGGCCCCCAGAGACCCAGCTATACCTGATCACAGCGTGGCTGTTAAACTGCAATTTCCCATGCAGCATTCCCTGGAGCCTGTGGGAAACATCCCTCTCCTCCTGGCAGGTTCTACACACACCAGGCTGCCAGGAGCAGGGGAAGGAGGGCTGGTGTCACCTGGATTTGAGTCTAGGTAAACCCAGGCAGATCCACCAATCCTCTTCCCACAGGCCAGTCCCAGCCTGGACAAGGAACATGCTTCAGCAGCAGGGACCACGCTCTGCCCCTGCTCTTTTTCTAGTGACTGGGCTGGATGGTTTGCAACTGTTTTATTTGGTGCCAGCCCAGTGATGCTGCTGGTTTGAGTCACACAGACTTTGCCTCAGAAAGAGCCATCAATCCCCTCCTTAACATCAAGCCCATGCCTGGTTTCCCTCTTTCAGGTGGCAAGAACCAAGAGCCAAAAAGCCCTTCCTGCTCTGCATTCTTCACCGTGGCACAGACCCTGCCCCTTCCCCAGCTCCATCCCATCACCTCAGCCCTCCTCCCACACCAAAGAGCATCTTCAAACTTTGTCAAAGCAGAAAAACTATGCTGTTAATTAAGAGCAATGTACCTCCAGCACCAAACTCCAGCGGTCAGGTCTGGCAGGAGATGAGCCTCTGTCCGTGAGGGAAGGGCAAACGGACCAACAGGTCTGTCTTGGTGGCCCTAGAGATGCTGCCAACCCTGGGTGGTTCCTCACAGCTGTGTCAGCACAGCCCAGAGCACCAGGGTAACCCAAGAGGCTGCTGCCAGCGGAGCCAGAGGCTGGTACAGGAGGAATCACTGCTCGCTTCCAGTAAAGGGCTGATTTCCCACTACAGGCAGAAAGGCAGCCAAAGACTCTTAAAAGTCACTTAGCCCTGCCTGACACAAACCCACGAGCAGCTGAGCCTGGCTGTGCTGCTCCCAAGGGCTTCAGGCCAAGAGCTGGGTCAGACCCCCCTGATTGCTACCGAAAGTTACGGGCTTGTAGTGTTGAAACCACTGGGACACGTTCCTTTCCCCTTCTTCCCAGGGATGTCTCATTTGGCCAGTGTGTGTCCTGAAGCCATCAGTGCAGGTGCTGGAAGCACTCCAGCAATGGCAGGTGTGATGTGGGGAGTTTGGATTCCTCAGTTACCAACTGGTGGACCTAAAGACTCAGGGAGCGAGGGCAGCGCTTCCTGGGCTGCTCCTGCTCCTGATATTTCTGTGGCTATTTTAGGATTACCCAGAAATCAAGGCATCCAGAGACTGAACAGGCACCCAGATTTATCACCTTGGAATTAAGGGATCCCTGGACTCCCTTTCACATTCCGGAAAGCAGAAGAACACTTGGGTGGGTCTGCCCATGGCCAGAGTGAGTGGTCTGTGCAGGATCCAGCTGGTCCCAGATCCCACCCAGTCCCATTGCTGAGACACTTCCAAGCAGGGTTTGTTCACCTGCAAAGGGCACTGCCAGAGGCTGGGGAAGGAGGAAACATCTGCACACCCATGTCATGGCAGGGGAGGCTGTGGGGCAGCACAGACAGGCCTTCGGGCTCCCAACAATAGGCAAGGGCTGGGCTGGAATAGCAACAGGATATGGGAAAGCCTCATGACCCAACCCAAGGCATTCCAGCAAACGTCACCCAGACCCTTCCATCCCCAGGGAAGACTCCAGCCTCACCACTGGGCTGAACTGGGGAGAGGAAACAGCCTCCAAGGCAGAGGGAGGACAATACTCCTCCTGGAAGTGATGCAGTGACCCCATCCCCTGCCAGCACTGCCAGGCATTAGTCACAAACTTCCAGAATCCCTCATTTGTCTTAACTAATTGCATTATCTAAAGAGCACTAAAGTTAATCACCTGCCAGCTTCCCCACCCCAAGGACTTCCACCACCACTACCTCTGTAAATTTACCAAAGCCAGGGTAATTGTTTAACACAAGGCCACGGGTAACCACGGATAACCACAACCAGTACAAACCATGCCTGGTTTATCTGCTGCAAACAGAAGCAGCTGCCTTGGTGACCTGAGGGAAAAGGAAGGACCATCACCTCAACCAAAAGCCCGTGGTCAGGGCTGGTTCAGGCACTGGGGTTTGAAACATGTAATTTTGTCCCTGTTTCAGATGGATTAATCAAAATTTTAAGTTTTTTTTCTCATTAGAAACATGAGGTTCTACAGTAACAGCACTTCTGTTTCAGTGGAAGTCAAATCTCTGCACCAGATGGAAGTTGTTCTGACAGGCAGGATCTTTATTTCAGATACTTTTCTGCAACTTTTTTTTTTTTACATAAATCTTATTCCTGGAGTTCAGCATCTCTGTGGCATCCTCTGGAATGGTCCCAGCAGGTCCAGGCCTCTCCTGGGCCAAAGACCCAGAGCTGGAGGCAGAGCTGCAGGTGGGTCTCAGAGCAGAGGACAACCTGATGCTACTGTGGCACACGGTACTCCTGTCATTACCCCAAAACTGAGATTATGACACATTATCTCCCTAGAAAAGATCAGGAAAAAATCAAGGTACCCCAGCCCAGACACTTGATCTTTCTCCAAGCCTCTGGGACCTGCTCAGCTCCCTCAGTCAAAACAAAGTGTTAAAAATAATGAAAGAACAGGTGAAGTCTAAATACAGACAGAACAAGCATCCTAAAAATATTTTTTCCATCAAGCCATCAATAGAAATGGTTTCTTTTCTCACAATCCAGACACTGAGGAAACAGTGTCTGCAGAGCAGCTCTGGATGACTGCGCTGCAGAGCACACGAGTGAAGAGGGGGTTTTATTAAAAACCCAAAACCCCAAACTATACCCCCAAATACACACCCACAATTACAGCCACACTGCCAGCCAAGAGAGATTTTGCACCTCAAAAGTCACAGATGAAGCAAATTATTATTCAGGAGTGACCGAAGCAGCAGCTGCAGATGATCACTATAAAATCTTCCAGCTGCCAAACCCCAAGGTCTGTCTAAATTTGGGACAATAAATTGACAGTGTGGAGGGTTTAGCTCTGGCTGGATGGTGCTCCCCTTGCTTCCTGCACCCCACATCAACTTTGGAAATAAAACCCCTCAAAGCCATCACACCCACACAAACACAGGGATCAATCCTCAGAGAGCTCCTTCCCTCCAAATTCTACACTCAGCCACCGAGCTCTGACTGACTGAACAGCATCCACCAGTGCAGGTTCCAGCAAAACACAAATCACATCTTTGGGACAAAATAAAAAAACCTATCCCTGTACCCAATACGGAGAGGTGTCACCCCCAAAACTCTGCAGCCACTGCACAACTCCCCTGGCGACCAAACACACGAGGAATTCCACGGAGGAGGAGGAAAGACCCAGGAAAAAACGAGGCTTTACCTTGTAGAGAGATGGGAACTTCAGCCAGAACTGCATTTGGGACATTTTAGAGCAGCATTCGGGGGGCTGTCGGCACAGGAGGAGGCAGCAGCAGGGGGAGGGAGCTCAGCAGAAAGTGCAGAAAGGTCCATTCACATCGGGGGCTTTAAAAGCCAACATTGAAGCAGGGAAAATGGAGACTCAGGGCCCTGCAGAGCTGTCCTGAGCCCGGAGATTTGCATAGACTGTTTAGTCACGACGAGAGGGCTCTTACTTCCTCTAAGTCCAGGGCTGACTTTCAGGAAATGATGCCTGCTTGGTAAGTCAGTGAAATTACTGGCAGTGCGAGGAGAATTACTGTACGTGGTGTAATCCAACCACAGAGCACAGTAAACAGCGCCGGGCTCCGCAGAGCCAGAGGGCTCCAGGCTCCCTCTGCTCCTCTCCCCGGCCACCCAAAGCCACACTTTGTCCCCCTGGCAGCCCCTGCTCTGGGCTGGGGTCCTGCCCTCCTGCCCCCCACCCCGATTTCAGGGCTCAGGTGAAGTGGTTGAAGTGACAAAGCTCATGAGGAGTATTCCCACGTTGGTGTCCCCCCCAGAGCCACGTGCTCTCTTTGTGCCACACTTTGTCCCCCTGGCAGCCCCTGCTCTGGGCTGGGGTCCTGCCCTCCTGCCCCCCACCCCGATTTCAGGGCTCAGGTGAAGTGGTTGAAGTGACAAAGCTCATGAGGAGTATTCCCACGTTGGTGTCCCCCCCAGAGCCACGTGCTCTCTTTGTGCCACACTTTGTCCCCCTGGCAGCCCCTGCTCTGGGCTGGGGTCCTGCCCTCCTGCCCCCCACCCCGATTTCAGGGCTCAGGTGAAGTGGTTGGAGTGACAAAGCTCATGAGGAGTATTCCCACGTTGGTGTCCCCCCCAGAGCCATGTGCTCTCTTTGTCTTTGGTGTCTGCCCCACCCCAAATGGTGCCTTTAGAAATCCAAAGGAGTGGCCCACTCTCTTCCCTTTCCTCCCTGGAGCTCTGTTATTTCCCACAGATCTTTGCCTCCTCTTTCCAAGGCAGTCCCTTTTAACTTTAGCAGTTTTGGTAACAGAAATAAATTTCTGGTGGGGAAGAGAAAAAGGCACAAAAAGGGACATCTGAAAGGGATGCAAACTTAATTAAGGTCTCCTCCAACACTGCTGGAGAGTAAAGAAATTATCCAATCAATCACCCTCTGGAAAATCCCTGGGAACTGTCGTGTTTGCTTTGGGTGCAAGAGGCTCCTGTTTGCTCTTCCCTGGCAGGGCTGGTGGCAGCCCCGGAGCTGGGCTCTGCCCGTGGGGTCAGTTCCAGTTTGCCCAGCAAACCCAGCAGTGCACGTGCTGGGAATGGGGAGGGAGAGGAGCCCTGACTGCTCTGAGCGTCTCCATCCCTGCTGCCAGTCCTTCCAGGCACACACAGCCCAGCTTCAAGGGAGCACAGCTCATCTCTGTTCCACAACTGAGCCAGCATTCGGTGCCTGCCGCGGCGGCTGTCACTGCTGAGACAACTCCTCTCGGGGGTCTTGTGCTGGGAACAGCTGGAAAATCCCATTTTATCAGGCACTTCTCAAAAAACCAGAGCTTTGGAGTGAAAGAAGGCACAAAGTCCCAGCAGGCCCTCCAGAGAGGCGAGCAGACAAAGCCCTCCAGGGAAAGAGTTGAGTGAGGGAATTCTGCTTTATGCCATCAGATGAGGAAGGAGGATGGGCCCCTCTAAGGAAAACCTGCCAGGTACTGAGGCTGGAAAACCACCCAGAGGGCAAAAATCTGCAGCAGGACTCGTTCCCAAGGGCAGAACCCTCTGCAGCACCGTGGCTCCACAGGGACTGAGACATCAGCAGTGAGGATCCACATTCCACCCTCAACACACCTAGTCCAGGAGATGTTTTCAATAAGCAAATGGCAAAGAAAAACACCTTTTCCTTGGCACAAATGCAGCTATGGCAGGGTCTGCAGTCACGGATGGGGCTCCCAGGAGGAGCTGGAGCTCTCCCTGTTCCCAGGACCCATCTCACCTCCCAGTGGAGGCTGCAAGCAGCACTTCCCTGAGAGCCAGCAGAATGTCCTGCAGGGACCACAGTGACAACAGAATTTGGTTTCTGTGGGCAGCAGGCTCGGGGTGGAGAAAGGCTGAGGGTTCTCAAGGCTGCTTTTCTCTGAATTTGCTGTATTTAAGGGCAGGCTCTGCTGGCCCGTGGGGCAGGTGCTTTAATGACGTGTGGAGTGAAGAGGCCGAATTAATTTCTGAAATGTCTTAATTAGCAACTTGCTGTGTGACCTTGACTGAACCACTGTGTCCTGCCTGAGCCAAACGAGGGCTCGCAATCTGTGCAACCTTTGGAAGAGCAGGTGGATTATTTCCTCTTCCTTTGCTGTCAGTGGGGCAAAATGCAGACATGAGAGACCTGAGCTGCTGGAGGAAGTGGGAACACGGCGCAGACACCCAGGGCTGCTGCATTGATTTTGCAAGACCACAGCAGTGTAATCACCAAGGGGAAGACAAACCGCTGTGGAACCACCACCTGGAATGTTCCCAACCTGTCTCCCCACAATTCACCCAAGAACACGTGTGCTGACAGACAGGGACAAGGAAAGCAGGATTATTCCAGCTCTCACGTCTGTGTTATCCCCTTCCAGCCAAGCCCAGAGAGCCACTGTGCTGGGGAACTCTCTGCACCCCCTGACTCAGACCAACTCTGCTTTGAATTAAAGCATCTATTTCCAACCGTGTCCCCACGGTCTGCTCTTGGATTCTATTAGCAGCAGTTTTAAAAGCACTGAGCGTTTCAGACTGGCTTTTCCCACTTTTGTTGGCTTTGGCAAGGGAGGGGACAGGGAATGGTGCCTGCCAAGACCCTCAGAAGGCAGATCTGCATCCCTCCTGCCAGGAGTGGACATCCCAGCTTGGAGGCAGCAACACAGATGAAAACTATCAAGACTAGAATGAGGGGGGAATATCTGAGCCCTCCAGGCTCTTTTACCCCTTTCCCCAGGGCCACAGGCATCTGAGGGGGCTCCTGCAATCCACTGACAACAAAATATACCTCAAAACCCAAATTACACCTCCCCTCCTCCAGGGAAGCAGCTCAGGGTGCCTCAGCTGGAGCGCCCCAAGCCTTTGGTCAGTGCACAGTGAGTTTTTATAACCACAGCCTTCACTTTCCTTTCCCCAGGCCTGCAGGATGTGTCAGGTATCTCACCCAGAGGGGTTATAAAGTGTTATTGCATCAGCCCAAACCCCAAACCTGCAGTGCAGAAACAAAGACATGAGCATGCAAAGCCACTTGCTCTCCCAAGGCCAAGAGCCAGGTAACTGCCTGCAAATGGATTTTAATGTCTGTGTTCCCTGTAGACATAACTCCAGGACAGCAACAGAAGTTCCAGGATGTTTCTTATTCCAGGAAACTCTTTGTTTCAGCCACAACCAAGTGTTCCATATAATTTAATAACTGTTGCATTGATTTCTCCTAAATCACCGCAGCTCTGTGCTCTGCAGCACTTCTAAAAATTAATACTTTTTTTAAGAGCAGGTTAATTTCTCCTCCTGCTTTAACAAGGAAGATTAACAGGAGATTGCAAGGGGCTGATGCTGAGGAGAGGGCTGGTTTATGATTAACACGTGTGGTCAGGAGCCCCCAGCCAGCACAGCAGATCAAACAAGGCTGTAACTGCATCTTTACACGATTACTGAAGGTGACTCTGCCTGGGAGCAGGCAATTCCTCCTGCCCACAGGATAAATCCAGCTGGCCTGACCTCCTCCCTCCAGCACAAGCACAACCCACATTTTAAGAAGGGGACCAGAGTTCCTCCCAAAGCATTTACAGCCAGAGCTGCTTCACTGAGGGGAGAAGGAGGATCTGCAGAGTCCCCTGCACACCCACCATGTCCCCAGCTCCACCTTCCCCAGGAGCTGCTCCCCCTCCCAGGTTTATTTCTCAGGGCACATGAAGTCAGCAGAGGAGGTTTCTGTGTGTTCAGCAAAGTCCAGTTCTAGAGCCACAGGTAGCACAAAATTAGGCAAAGGGAACACAGACTGCCAGCAAAGGCCACCAGAGATAACAAAGAGTTCAGAGAAATTAGGCAGAGTCTGTGTTTCAATTAATTCTAAACTGACCAGGGCAGTGAAGTAGAGACAAATCTGTGGTGGCCAAGAGCAGCAGGTATTACATGGCAGGGATGCTCTTCTAGAGGAGGATACTTTGACTCTGTAAGGCTCTGGGGACAGACACAGCTCACAGGGACAACACAGGCCAGAGGACAAGTCAAACCCTCCCTGATTCAATGTTTTATCATGGCAATTAACAGCTCTCACCATCAGTGTCACAGACAGCACCACCACAGCCACAGGGCCTTTGCAGAACTGCTGCCCACGAGCGCCAGACGCCAGCTCAGCAGCACCTGGGACTGCAGGAATAACCAGCAGGAAGGGAGGGAAGCAACAGAAACCAAACCCTGCTTCTCTCAGGACTGTGATTTGTAAGGACACGTGGGCAGTCTGTAGACTTTTCCACAAGGAGATGGCACCATGTGGTCGGGATGAGACTTTGGCTGCAGACAACAGTTCCCAAGACCAGAAATGCTGTCAGACCCAACGTGGCCTCCCAGAACTATTTTCTGAACCTCCACTCAAGCCACTTGTTTATATAAAAAAATGCCAACAGATCAGCAAGGATGAATCACCCAGGAGCAAGCCAGAACCCAATTGTGGAGGAAACAAGTTCAAGTTCACATCAGGCTCTTCTGGCCGTGCAGAGAAACACCTTCCCTGCTCAGCAAGGTGAGTGGCTCAGCTGCAGAGAAACTCCCAGAGCCATTAGAAAATGTGGCAATTCCCACTCTCAGTATCCCCCTTTGCACTCTGCAGGACCAGGACTCCCAAAACAAAACACGGAAGGATGATGAGAGGAAATGCCAATGCCAGAGGAAAAAGCACCACAACTCCCACTCTCCAAACTCTACGGCACACGGACAATCACTGCCACCAGTAGAAAGGGTTTGCTACACAAATTCCTCAATCATTTGCTCTTTAGACCTTTCAAATCCTTCTTCATTATTCCTCAAAATTCTGGATTCTGCTACGGGAGCAAAGCCAGGAGAACAGCCTTATCCACGTGTGGAGGCAGCACAAATCCTCACACAAGCACCTGATCCATTTTGCCTGCCCAAGAACCACAGATTGGATCAGGAACCTCTTACCAGCACCTGCAGCAGACTCCTCATGCTGCCCCTTGGGCTCCACTGCTCTGCCTGGCACGGTGGGAGCAGCCCTTGCCACTCCTACCACGGCTGCAGAAAGCTTGGAAGAGACAGGTACTTCCCTGTACAGCCACCTGGAAAGATGGAACCACCCAGCTGCTCCCACCCCTCCTGGCTGGCATGTTTCAGCTTCCCAAGCCAAATGTTAATATTTAACAATTTGCTGTCTGGGACAATGAGAAATCAGTAAAGTGGAAAACACTGCTGAAGAAAGGGCTGGAAAAGCTTCAGGAATCTCCCAGATCGCTCCAAGACTGATGCCAGTGTCTCCAGTTTGAGACCTGCTGCCCCACCAGAGCCAGGCTCCACCTCTGGCTCCTGTGAGCAGATCTGCAGCTTTTCTCTGGATGAGCAATGCCTGATGGCTCAGAGACCCCTGGGGTTTATCCAGGGCTTCCATGCCAGTGCTCAGTGCATCCTGCTCCAAGTGAGCACCAGGAGAGGCCGTGCAGGGTGCTGGGCAGTGCAAAGCTGAGTGATCAAGAACGCTGACCGGGCTCCATCCTGCAGAATGAGCTGTTAGAGGATGACTGGAGCTGAAATTCCTCTTCCAGAGACAGCACCACAGGTGAAATAACCAAGAGCTGTCCCCTGGCTCCAGGGAGCTCCAGACACACCCCAGCCCTCGGAGGTACCAACTCCAGCAGGAAACTTCAGCTTGGAAAACAGAGCTCTCATAAAGCTCTAACAAAGGCTGATCCACTGTTCCTCAGTTCCAGGGTGACACATCACTACCCTGTCACCTGTGGAATCTCCAGGGACCAGAGCATTGCCCCACAGACAAACCATGGGACAGGACAGGAGAGTACCATGAAGCTGCTCTGCTCCTCGTGGGAGCACACAGCACTACGTGGTGGTCCAATACCCCAGTGAAGGAACTGGTTTGGCTGTGTTAGGTTCAGAGGACACTTTGCTGTGTCAATACTGGGGGCAGAACACCTGCAGGCACACTGCAATATGTGCAGTCTCACTACAGAAAGAAAGAGTCCAAACAAAAGCTCATTTGCCTAAAATCAACTCACTCCTGTCCATGGCTTCCTCTCCCAAAGGATAAGAGCAGCACAAGAATTATTTCTTGCTCTGGGAATCATTTGAGGTCATTCATGCTTGCTTTGTCTCACAGTTTCCTGCTCTTTTCTCCCCCAGCCAATACCCAGCATCTCCTTTCACAGAGAACCTCCAAAAATCTGCTCCTCCAAGTTGGCTGAGATCAATTTCTGTGATGCAGCAGGGAAGGAAGCTGACTGACCACTGAGATACTAGAAAATACATAAGTTAAAGAAATAATTAAGCCTTTTTCCCGTTGAACCCATCAGCCAAACCCCACCAGACCTGGAGGTGAGACCTATGGCAGGGACCCCTCTCCCCTTCCCATCACAGCCTGGTAAATGGTCTCACAGGTTGATGAGATCACCTTTCTGCCTCGTTCCTCCCACAATTAATTCTGCAGGAGGCAGAGATCAATGCTGCTGTGATTCAATTATTTATCTGGTTTCATCCAGCCAGAAAACCCTGCCCAGCAGCTCCCAGTGGCTGCCCAGGGGGGTCCCTGACGTGAAGCATGGGGAGCTGGATGGGGGGACCTCACCAGTGGCAAAGTGGACCTCACCCCAAAAAGCACAAATCCCCAGCACCTACACATTCAAACCTGCAGAAATCAGAGCCCCAAGGAGGGACAAAACCACTCTTTAGCCATACCAAGAAACCAAAAACACATCAAGGGGGGAATTAACACATACACCAGCAGACACCAAAGTCTGTATTGATTCCTAGAAAGGATATAAGATATAGCCTGTCCCTTCTTTATTCCAAAGTCAGCTCTGTCATATCAACTACTTGCAGTTTTTACTGACTAATCTTACCATAAGATGCTGCCAAAAGCCAGTGCAATGTTCCAAAACCTCCATGGAAAAAGCTCCTTCCCATCCAGAGAGATCCCCAAGGTGAGGGAGGTCTGGGTCCCCAGAGACGCCGAGCGACTCGAGGTCACCGCTCATTCCTCCCACACTTCAGTTCTGCAAAAACTGACCTGGCTCCACTCTTGGAATGCTAGGCACTGAGCTGATGTAATCCCTAAATATTCCCTATTCAGGAATCCACCACTTGTGACCAGTGAGGAAGAACATGCAGCACCAAGAGCATTTTGGGAGGGAAACAACCAAAGAGTCTGAAGCGTGTTCAGTTCACACTCTGGGACCCTCCTGCAGCCCCCCAGTGTTTATGCCAAACTCCCCTTGAAAAGATAGAAGCTGTTTTACCACAGAGAAGCTCCTACCAAACCATGGACACCTTTCAAATTCCTGGTGTCAGAGGACTGATCCCAACTGCACACAATTCCTCTCTGGGGGCTGGACAAATTTATCGCCCATCTCTTCATTTTCCCTAAGTAAGGCAGCACTGGAAAGCAATCCCCAGCACTCCAAAGCCTCATTTCTCCCCAAAGACATCAGGAACTCTGCACTTACCTGAGGAAAATCCCCATTTTTTGGGAAGAAGTCAGTGGGGTCCACAGCTGCATAGTTTGTATCGAAGAAATGTGGTCTGCTGATGGAATCCATATAAAAATCCTGAGGGGGGCTAAAATATTGCCTGTAAGGAAATGGGAAAAGCAGTTACTCCCTGTCAGTCCCCAGCACTTCTCAGGTCACTTCAGCCTCTGCCAGCAGTGAAGCTGAAACTTCAGGATGTCACATACAGGAGAGGGATATTATTGGATATTATCCAGAAGAGAGATGGCAAAATAATACCTCTACCAGTTCTAAATAATACCTCTACCAGTTCTACCCCACTTCCCAAACTCAGCAGTGTAAGGACACTGAATTAAGAATATAATTCTTGGCAATTTGTGTAGATGAGGAAGGAGTTAATAGATAGCAATGGTCTGCAGCACCCAATATTTCAGCCTGATGACAAAGCAGAATGAAGGCCTGGGACGTCCCAGCATGATGGGTGTGGTGGACCTGCCAGTCACACCATGTAAGGACATGAGCTGCAGGGAAACATCACACCTGAATGCCAGTTTAGGCCACAAAACCCCCAAAACGGCCCCAAAAATCAGCTCTGACAGGGTAACACCCCTGTTAACCCACCTGGACAGGGGGTTCACCACTCACAGAGCCCAAAGGCAGGTCAGAATGGAGGGGCTGGTGACTGGGAAACACAGACAGAGCTGTTACCCAGAGAGAGGAACCAGGGATATGACTGGTGTGAGTTCAAAAGCAAGATCTCTGTTCAACTAACAAGGGAACAAAGCAAAGATCCTGCCTGCTCCACCTGGGCAGGGCCATGCCAGCTTCCTCCTGCTCCCTGCACCCAGCATCCGTTTCCTCCAGGCAGCCAGCGGCAAAAACTGCTCAAGAGCAGCCAATTTCCTTCCTCCTGGCCAGGAGCAGCCCCTGGCCTCTGCTCCACGCCACCTCCTGGTTTGCACAAGCCCTTTGCCTCTCCTGCAGGAGCAAGGAATGTGCTTCGTAATCCTTCCCGTAAGGGGCCGTGCTCCTGCTTGGAGGATTGCCACCGACACCCTGGGCGCTGGAGCCACGGGACAGCCACCCCCGGCTGGGTAATTTCCTCTTGTGGGGAGCTGGATGCTCGCCCTGGTGCCCAAAGAAGCCACGGGGAGAGGGAGAAGCAGAGTTTGAACAGAACTCCTGCCCAGGAGCTGGGAATGCCAAGCTGCCAAAGGATTATTAAGCAATTAAGGTGCCATGTGTGGCCAGCAGCTCGTTAACACACCCGGTGAACATTTACATGTGGATTTGTGTGCAAACACAGTTATCTCCTCTGATAAATACATTTTTCCTGCTAATTTCCCATCACTAAAGGCAAAACCCTGAAAAACGAACAGCTCTTTCCTCCTTTCCTTTTTTTTTTTGATTTTCTGTGCTGCCCTGGCTTTACCTGCTGCAGAGACACCTGAGACCCTGTGTGAACACAACCTGCACATCCCAGCTCCCACAGTCCAGCCCTGATTGCTGGCTCTTTGTAATCCATCCAAGGAAATGAAAATCTGGGCATAAATTCTGGGAATTAATTATTTCCACACAGGAAAAGGTTGGTTTAAAAGGCTTTCAAGCCCAGGCTGCTGTGGTCTCACCGTCTCTCACACGAGGACACAGCTTGGCCAGCATCAAGGAACTAACCAAGGAATAGGAAAACTATTTTTACTGGAAAAGTGAACACCCTCTCCTGTTCCCCTGGCACTTTGTGGCCTGGACAAGGGTCAGTCAAGGTAACGAGAAAGAGAGCAAGAGAGCTCCAACCTCCCTGGCCTGCTGTGGAATGACCAGCTCTGCTTGATGTCCTGTTACCCTTAATCTTGGTCATCCAATCTGCCCATGTGAGATGCACTTGGTTCCTGCAGTTTGCAGGGAGAGCTGACAGCAGCTCCGGGCACCGCTCCGAGATCCTCCTTGGAAAGCCCCAAAATCCCTTCAGTACCTTTGGAGCTGGGCTTTACCCCCCTTAACTCAGAACTCAAAGCTGTCTCCTCTCATTTGCAGGGCTGGCACAGAGCCATTGACAAGTTTGCTTGAAATAAACTGAGACAAAAACGCTTTAACTGGAAGAATCAGGTCAGTGACCCTGCCACAGGCAAGGTGTGAGCACAGCCTGCAGCAAACTGTCCCCACCTGCTCAGCCTCTCCAGGGCTTAGCTCCTGCTAAACTGCTCCATGGAAGCTGCTGTGGGTCAGAACTTCCCTCAGATGTTGAGGGGGCTCACTGGACAACCAAAAACCGTTCCAGAAAGGAAATTTATGCTGGTTTAATCACACCAGCTGCCCAAAGAGGAACGCTCCGTTGCAATCCCGCTGCATTCCAGCTGCTCATCCCAATGAGCATGACCAATGCATCCAAAGCCCTTCTAGGCCCACTGTGCCACTTCTCTGAGACCTCCATGCGTGTTTTGGCCAGGCTCCATCCTCTGTCCTCCACTCAGAGACACAAACTTCTCATCTCAAGCCAGTGGAAGATCGGGGAGAGCTGAGAGGCCGCAGGCTGCCTCGGCACTAGTCTGGCACTTCCCTTCCCCATCAGACACCACTCCATGTTTCTTCAGAGCCTGCTTTACTATTTCAGCAAGCAATGCTTCATGCAGAGGTGGAAAAGGGCATAAAAACAGCAAGAAAAGGGCTTATGTAAACTGGGGACAAAGCTTTGCTGCAGCTGTGTGACACCTGGGCTGCCCCAGATCCCCCCAGCCAGGAACGTGCTGAGCCTCCAGCAGCAAGGGGAGCTGAGCTCTGCAGGGAAAATTTCCTCAGAAAAGAGCTGAGCTGCTGCTCTTCAGAGCTCTGAACCTCCCTGGTTCTTTCAGGGAGGTTTAATACACTGTTGACACTTGTCAGGTTAAGAAAATCTGAACCTAAGAGGCCGCGTTTGGGGTCTTCTAAAGACATTCCCTAGCATGAAAGTGAACTCCTGAAAAGAAACAGGAAAAACCTGCTTCAGGATAAAGGTGTTGCTATGAGAATAAGCCCTGTCCAAACACAGCTACTTGCAAATGAGATTTCTCTGCAAGGATTCTGAAGAAAAACGTGCACCACCTCTAATGCCAGCTGCATTTTTTCATGTCACAGCATGGGCTACAATTACAACTGCCTTTAAAATCCCACTTTTCAATGTTTCCATTCCTTCCAGGATTCCTACCTGTAACCCCTTCACCCTAAATCCACCTAAAACAGAGTCGGTGCCATTTTCAAATACAAAAAGCACAGACTTTTTTTTTTTTTTTTTAAATGTGAAATGCAGATATGGAAGATCTCACCTGAAAGGTGATTTTTACACCTCCTGGGGTATGAAGAACAGGAAGCTAAAGGTGCAGCCTTGGCTAAATCATTCCCTAGCAAATCATTACTACAATGGGCCTCATTTCCAGAAGTAACTCCAGCAAAGGCAGCAAGTCCAGGTTTGTGTCAGACCCAGGCATGTCCTTGCAGGATCGGGCTGAAACGTTCCCGGCAGCGCTGGTACGAGCGGCACCGAGCAGGAAGAGAGTGAGGGGCAAAACCAGAACAAACGGTCAAGAAGGGAAAAAAAAAAAAACCCCAATGCAATAGATAAACACAATCTAATCTTGTGGTTCAATGCAGCAAAACAGAAATTCTGTTATAGCTCTCCGGAGGATTCACAACATGTAATTTACAGGAATCCCGCTCAAAAAGCACAGCCCCTTCCAATCAGCCAGGCTGGCCAAGAGCAAAGGGCCTGAATGGATCTGAGAAGTCTCCTGTTCTCCTGTGGGGAGGAGGTGGCACAGCTCAGCTCCCTCAGCACCTGTGGGGCAGCTCCTGGTACCCTCTCACGGGGAACTGCCCTGTGCATCCATCCCCGTGCTGCTGGGGCCAGAGGGGACCGAGGCCACCAGGACAGCACAGGGACACGAGTGCCCTCGTGCCCCTGACAGAGGGGCTGATCCTCACTGCTCCTATCTGCCTGGAACTCACACCCTCACAGGGAGGGATCTCACCACGAAGATGCCAAAATCCCTTTAGGAGGGAGGTTACATTAAATCCCCACTTTAATGCCAGGCACCTGGAACACAGAATGTCAAAATCTGCTTCTTTCAGCTCTCCTTCCTCCCACCTCTGACCCAGATAAAGAACACATCCTGTGTACCCGTGCCACTCCCTGGATTCACAGAGACCAAAGAAGCCATGGATCAGCCTCCAAAGCCCCAGCCCCACCAGAGCCCCCATCCATGTCACTCAGTGATGGCACAAGGCCACTTCATGTTGTCCAAACATTTGTCATATCCCACCCTGTGATCCAGGATGAAGGTTTATTGTAAAGGGAAAATGGAAAACAATTTTTTTCAGTACAGACATGACATGGCTGTTAGCTTCAGTCACCTCCAGTGACATGGCAAAGGATTTTAACATCACCCAAAAACCTAACACCCAGTACAGGTAACATCTTCCCCCCAACCTGTGTAAAGCTAGGGACTGCCCAGTGTTTGCTCAGTTGGATCTGTAAAGAATTCCATCAGTGTTACAAACCAAAGCTGTTTCTCCCTTACTGCAGCCTCCAGGTTGAACAGAAAACCAAGTTTTTTTCTCGTTTTTTTCAAAACAAAAAGCTGTTTGCTGCTGTTCTCAAGCTGCAGCAGTGTCTGAAATGCCACAAGATCAGTGAGTGATGCAATTATTTCCCCATCAGATCATGAAATAAAGTAAACATGGAAAGCAGCAAAGAAACAGTTGAATCACGGGGTGTGCAAGAGCAGAGGGGATTAGACAAAGGAGAACAGCACTCACTGGTTTTCACTTGGGAAAGATGAGGTTGGGAAAGAGACTGGGTAGCAGCTACTCCACGAGTCGGCGGCCAGCATGGAATTCTGCAAGCAGAAGGCACAACAGTTAGAGCAGCAGAGGCCTGGAAACATCACCTGGGGCTGCAGATAGAGGGCAGGCCCATGGCTTCCCTCCCTCAGCGCTTCCCAGAGGCACAGGTGGCTCCTTGTCCCTCAAGCAGGACTCCAGTTTCAGCTTTGGAACCTACTCCCCTACCACTGTCCCCAGGTGGCCACCAGGGTCAGTCCCCTTCCCCAGCCCTTCCACAGGACACCCTGAAGGGACAAGAGGAAATGGCATCAAGAGGAAATGGCATCAAGCTGTGCCACGAGAGGCTCAGGCTGGACATCAGGAGGAATTTATTAGTGGAAAGGGTAGTCAGGCATGGGCAGGGGGTGCCCAGGGAGGTGGTGGAGTCCCCATCCCTGGAGGTGTCCAAGGAAGGACTGGACGTGGCACTCAATGCTCTGGTGTGGTGACAAGGTGGGAATCAGTCATAGATTGAACTTGATGACCTTGAAGGTCCTTTCCAACCTCAGTGATTCCATGATTCTGTGATTCAGCCTCTGTGGGGTGTCAGCACCAACCCAATAACCTGAAACTGGCCGGCAGAGGTCACACCCAAAACTGTCCTTTTGTGCCTTTTGTCTTCTCAGCTCATACCAATAAAACCAGGGAGAGAACACAGCATCTCCTCACTCAGCTCCACAGCAGCCTTTAATCTGCTCTTTTTGTGTCCAAAGCAATGAAACCTTGTACTTGGAGCAAGAGGAACTTGGGCCTCGCTTGAACCTCTGTGTCCCTGCATGTGACACATTCCAGAGTTTGAAACAGAAAGAGAAAACTCCAGGAACACATCAGCTATTTTGGGACAGGGTTTGCTTTTTGCCCTGTTGGACAAATGCATCAGGGACCTGGTCTGGTTTTAGCAGCTATATCAGGACAAATACAACTTATTTATCTCTGCTGCTCTGGAAACAGGGACAGCTGGACCCGGGCACAGATTCACACGTCTGGCAGAGATGTGCTGGGGTAGAAACAAAGTCTGCAATCCTGAGCAGATTCTCTCAGTCTCTTCAGTCCTTCCTCAAGGAGCTGGCAGGCAGCAACTTTCAGAGCTTTGTTTTAATCACAGCCCTGCTCTCCCCTCCTCACTTCAATCCTGCAACCCCCTGCGCAGCCGCCTGGGAAGCCTGGAAATTGCTGCTGTAAACACAGAGCAGGACTCCTAGGATCTACCAGGCCAGACTGCCCTGCCCAGACCCCTCCTGGGCACAGCCTCCCCCTCCCCAGGACCTGCAGGGCCTCACCTCCACATCGGGCACGGCGAGCTGGGAGCGGAGGCCGGGGATGCCGCGGACGGCATCGCCCGGCTGCTGGTGCTGTGGGAAGCTGTTCCCCCCATCCATGGTGGGGTGAGAGCATCAGCCCGTGTCCTGCCTCATGGAGTCCTCAGGAGGGTGGCACAGGCTGTGGAGTGAGTGGTGGCAGCGTCTTTAACTGTGCTCTTCACCCTGCACCATGTCCTGGGCTGGGAAAGAAAGGCACGTTTAGGTTTGGTGGAAGGGGAGGTGGGGGAAAAAAAAACTACTTGGAAGCTTAAACATAGCTTAGAGATGAGCAAACAGCCACCAGCCTGTGAAATGCTGCCTCCTCTTCAGAAAAGAGAGGGTTTTATGGGAAACAGAGCTCTCCATTACCACCACACCTGGAATTCACCCAGGCTGGAACTGAACACACCTCTCCTGCCTTTTACCAGGAGCCCTGCACGTCCCTAAGATCACCCAGAGCTGGGCTCAGCCTGAGGAATTTGCTTATCTAATGCACAAGGAGACTCTGCACTCTGCATGAGTGTAAACTCATGGCAATCAATTCCCCCAAACTGCCTGGTTTTCCTGAAAATATGCTCTGGAGGTGGGGCACTGCTGAGCCAGCAGGGAACCCTCATCTCCCACCCTGTGGCACACCAGGGTGTCCCCAGCTCCAAGGCAGATGTTTCTGTGCACCAAGACCTTCCCCACACCAGCCAAACCCAACCATATCTTGTTACTAATTTGAAATTAAGAGCATTAATGCCACAAATTCCTGAATTTATCAGCCTCTGGGACTTTCCCACTCGCCAGCAAAAGGGGATCCAATGCAGGAGCATTGTCCTGGCAGGATTAACCCCACAGTAACACCCTGCCGCCAGTGCAGCTTCTCAGTCAAAACCACCAAAATGATTAATTTTCTTCTAAATTCTCCATAATCCCACTGGAAACCAATTTCCAACTGGATTCAATGGATTAAAATAAAAAAGAGATGGCGAAAAAGCAACTTATACAACCAAAGGAGCAGAGAAAAGCCTCCACGATGTCTTTACTTCCACTGAATCTTTCTTGGCCACTTCCTGCCTTCCCTGACCCTCCCCAGAAGCTGAGTAAATCAAAGTGGCCAAAACCTCTGGATGGAGCAATCCAGCCACACACACAACACCTACAGAGCACAGACCAAAGCTGTAATTTAAAAGAGCCACCTCTGATCGTTCAGGAGACACTATTTGTAACAGGGAATATTTTTGAAAAGCCATTTCTGACTCCGAGGCCCTGTAAAAATAAGTGACCTTGCGGTGGACAAAATGACTGCGGCATTTGCAACGGAAAGTGAAATTAAAGTGACTCTTTCTGCCTTCTCGTGGTGCCACAGCTGTGCCAGCAGTGCCCTCTGGGCAGGGCTCATGTGGGGGCTGCAGGGACCAGCCAGGACCCCCCCAGCCAGGACACTGATCCTACAGCAGAGTCACAGGCAAAGCCCTCAAGTGCCAAGGATGTTCTGTGTGAAAAGCAGAGTTCAACACTCACATCCCACCTACGGAATGCTGTGCGGAGCTCCCAAAGGGATTATTTGGGTTTTGGTTCTCTTGTAGGGAGAAGGTCACCCTTTTCTATTTTGCAAAGATTCCCTACAACTCCTGCTCAGCTTTACCCAAGCCAGGGCTGAGGTTTGCTGATCTCAGGGTCAATATCACCAACTGCTCTGTGTCTATAAAACCCTGTGACTCTTCCTTACACCAGACTTCAGGGGTTTTGCTGCTTTTCTTTTTTTTTTTTTTTCTTTCCTCTACTTGCAACAGCTTTTGAGAGGAAATCAGCAGCAGTGATTCCTGTAAGAGCCATAGCAAATATACAGCTTTACTTACACGTCCAAAGGAACTTAGGAAGGGTAAAATCAATATCAGTATCCCTCCGTGCCTGCTCTGCATTAGCTGGTGTCTCACACCACCAGATCTCACTGGTGGGCCCCGCAGAGCAGAGGCTGCCTCTAAAGCAGCACCAGTTCCCTGGGAAAACTGCACAACAGATCACACCCCGCTGGCAAAACGAAGGAAAACTGCTTAGCAAGAAAGCTGGAACGCTCCTGGCCCTGGTTTGTGGGGGGCTGTTGTGCAAGTGCAAAATACACCCAAGCATTGAAAACAGGGGGGGAAAGAGGCACCAAGAGACCGCTCTGCAGGTGGAACCATTCCAGCCACACTTCAACCCTGGAGGATGCTGAGGGAACTCCTCACCCCAGCACTTACTGGACACCCCAAAATCCAACCTGCACCTAATCTTTGTGCTGCAGAACGAGCTCCTGCTGATGAACATGGAGGCTGACCCAGCTCTCACACCGAGCTCACGCTCCAGTGCCAGGGGCTGCTGTCCAGTTTACACTCCCAAATTCCAAGAAAAAAATAAATAAAGCACTCACTAAATCAAGAGTCAGAGACTTGTATGAGCCTGAGGACAGCAGGACAACACCCAGCACAAGAACAGAGAAGTGGGAACAGCCCCCAGTTTGTGCCCGTCCCGCCATCCTCCAGGCAGCCACATCACGGAAAACCATAAAAATCAGCAAGTTCCAAAGTGCTTCCACTTCCACATGCCATCCTGCTGCTGTGACAGTAAACACTGATTACACAGAGGCCCACACACGTGAGGGAACAGCTACAGCAAACTTTTCAAGTGATTTTCCACCGCTTCTCTTACCAAACATACTCCGACCAAGCAGCAGCTTCCGCTGTTATGGCAAATCCCCGGAGATGAGGCTCCCGGTCCCAGCACTCGTGTTGGGAGAGGGCTGGGAGAGGAAAGGCCAGCCCTCAGCAGCAGCAGCAGCACACAGAGACCATTCCCAACTCCAGCCACTTCAGCCTCGTCTCCTTGCAGCAGCGCTATGGAAGAGCAGCGATCCCCCAGATCCAGAGGGAGGACACGACCCTAAAAATCCCACTGGACGTTTTCCTTCCTGGCCAGGCAGCCCAGGTTTGAAAGTGAAAGCAGCTCCCTGCACAGGATGACGAAGCCCCTGAGTGATTTCATCCTATCACTGAGCTCCAGAACAGTTTCAATATTCCAAACAGTTTGCTTAAAGGTTTGCTGTCAGCACAGGGACTAAGGAGCAGCTCCAGCCTGGAATTCCTCAGAATTCATCATGTCTAGAGGTTACAGAGCACAACTTTCAGCTTTTAACAGCTTCAGCTTTTTAGGCATTTCTCAGACCAGCGCTCCAGCTGGAAAATTCCAATTAGGAACACACAAAGAACTGCTGTGCTGTAAGCAGGATGGACAGAGATGGGACTAAGGGCTTGGATCACTGATAACTGCGATCAGAAGAGGTGAAAACACCCCAGTGAAACGCAGCCAGCACTTCCTCCTGTTGTGTTCCACTCTTTGTTGGTGTATTTTAAATTGCTTCCATTAAAGGAACACAGCCAGAAACCCACAGACATGCCTGGAGCAGCGGGAGCTAAACCTGCCGATCATGAATTACCACGCGCTGGGAACAACAAAAACACCTTGGGAATGTGATCCTGTTCTTCCTCCTGCTCAGGGATCAGTTCCCCTCACCCTGCCCACCCCTACCGAGCAGAGGTGGAGCCCCAAAGTGTCCCCACCTTGCTGCACCCACTCATGAGCCCCCGGAGCTGCAGCTGGAGGGAATTCTGCAGGATACAGCCTGGATGTAACGGCCCCAAAGAAATGGGAAGTCAACCCTACAGAACTCTGAACAGCCAGTTTTACTTCTCAAGCACACAGGCACCTTCAAGTTCCTCTTTTGTGCTTCTCCTTGACGTATTTTTGGGAAGTTTAGACCAAACAAGCAGATGGGAATAGGACTCAGTCCCGTCACCAACACAAAGGAGAACACCAGAGCGGAAAACATGTATTATGGGTGATGAAAATGGAACTGCTTCAGGGCATCCTAAGCCAGCACGTTGAGCCACCCTGATCTCCTGAATGCTTTGGGCATGGAAAAGGCTCTTGGGACACAAGCATTGCAGCCCTGGAGCCGGGCACTGCTCTCTGCCAGGCTCCAGGGCAAATCCTGGCATCACCTGGGCACCGCAAGTCAATGCCGAGCTGCAGCATGGAACAATCCACGCCACCAACTAACTGTGGGAATTAGTCTGTAAGGAAAGGGAAGAAAAATCTGGATCATTCCAGAGATTCTTGCAGGAGCTGTGGGGTGCAGATAAAAGAACAAACCTGCCCTCCAAGGACAGCAGAGTTTCTACAGGGAAGAGCTTGATGCTTCAAGCAGTACTTGCTGCTTCTCGTCTGACACTCAGACCATACAGGGGAAAACCAATCAAATACTGCTTTTTGGAGGGAAAAGTCCCTTTTAGGAGAAAATATTAACTGCCCCCCCACAGGTAAATCCCACCTATCCCTGCTTTTCCACCTGGGAGAACACATAGGACTATTTCCACCTGGGAGAACACATAGAACAGGGCAAAAATGCCTCCCAGACACCACCCACGCTCTGCCAAGGAACTCGGCACGTTCCTGTGTAAATCACACATCCAGCACCAACATTCCCAAACCACAAACACATCCCTGCAAGGCAGAGGCAGTGGCTCAGACACTGGGTCCATGGAACATTCCCAAAAACAGGGCTTTGGGCACCTCCCAGCACGAGGCAGAACCTGAGCAGGGCACTCTGAGCACAGGGGCTGCTCCCCTTCCACGCAGAACTTAGCCAAGCAAGGTCAGAAGCCAAGAAAATGCAGGTCCCAAATTCTTTACACTTTCTCCCCAGTTTCTGTCCCAAGAGACACTTGGGAGAAACCCTCTGGACCTGAGCAGGTCCCAAAGTTCTGTTTCACACACAGCCACCCGTGGTAGAAAAACCACTTCAGGACATCAAAGCCAACTTCCCTACGGATTAGGGCAGCCCTAAGGCAGACCCAACGTGCACCTGCTCCGTGAGAGGCGTGTGTTCACTTTGATCACACCCACACTCGTGCAGACCTCGATTGTGTAACCAAAAAAGACTTAGGAGTTTTAAGTTTTAAACAGAAAAATGTCTCAGGAGAGTATAAACCTTCCCTGAAGGATCCAGACTCTTACGGTGACAAGTGACAGTGCAGTTTGCTCCTGTGCAGAGACCTCCCAGCAACATTTGAACAAGAAAGGTACAAGCTTATTTTAGGAAAATGAGGGTGTAAACATCCAAAAAACAGACCCCCATGAAGTAAAGAGCTTTTGGCAGAGATAGCAGAGCTCAGGCTTCCAAAAGCTTCAGCTGGCAGCTTATGGAGCTCTGCAAAACCTGGCAGTGCTGCATGGGACACACAGCACTCCCAACCCCACAGCAACTGTATCAGCACACCATTTTCCACTTGAACATTCCCACCACCAGCTGCTCTTGGTTCAGCCATTCCCACGTGGCTCGGGATGAGCTCAATGCTCGGATGACACGAGGATGATGTGCGGCAGGAACAGCCCCAAAGAGGCACAGCCGACCACAGCCAACACCCTCCTGCCCTCCAGACTCACCCCAGGGGCAGTGCATGGACCAGAAAACCTTCTGGGGGTTTGGATCCCAGCTTTGGGATGCCACTGCTGAACCTGCAGGACCTGCCCTGCCCAGCCTATCTCATTTTCACTGTAAATCGAGCCTGCTAAGGCTTTACACAGTCCTTACACTGGAACTTAGGGTTACTCTGAGGAGTTTTAGACCTGGCAGTAGTATTTAATAAGGTGAAGCCTCTGGTATCAGCCCAGTTAATGGTGTGACAGCACTGGTTCCACACTGCAGAGACTCTGAATTGGGCCGGTACGGGCTGCGCCACAGCAGAAGCTTGGTGCATGATGGATTCATGGCTCCACACTGACAGAGAGGAAGTTTGGATCAGATATTAGGAAATCCTTCCCCGTGAGGATGCTGAGGCTCTGGCACAGGTTGTCCAGAGAAGCTGTGGCTGCCCCATCCCTGGAAGCTGGAACCCTGGAACCCAAGGCCAGGTTGGACGGGGCTTGGAATATCCTGGGATAGTGGAAGGTGTCTCTGACCATGGCAGGGGCTGGAACTGAATGAGCTCTGAGGTCCTTCCAACCCAAACCATTGCATGATTCTGTGATCGCTGTGCAGTTTCCACAGCGCTCCGTGGAGAAGCGGCTCAAGAGGGAGTCAGAGACACGGGGGTTCGCTGGCTGCGGCCACCCCGCCTGCACCGGGGCGATTCCCCATCCGGACCCGGCTCGGACAGGGTTGGAGCGGTCTGGGCTTTGCTGGGACCGCGGTTACAGAGGCTCCGCAGCATCTCGGGCTCTCCCCGATGCAGACACGCGCCGCCGGTACCGGCACAGCCCCGAGCGGTCCCCGCCGAGCGCCCCCGGCCCCGCTCCACACGCGGGACGGACACGCGTGGGGGACACGGGCGGCTGCAGCGCGGCGGGAGCGGGGCGGGCGCTGCCGCCTCCACAGGCTGCTCCGGGCCCGGCCCGAGCCCCGCAGCCGCCGCACTCCCCGCGGCACCGACCGACGGCTCCCGGGACAGGCCCGGCCGGGGGCCACGTCCCCACCGAACCCCCCAGCCCGGTCCGAGCGGGCCCGCGGCCCCCGCCCACGGAGAGACCGGGCCGGGCGGGAGGAAGCCCCGGGGGCAGCGAGCGGGCGGCCCTTACCTGTGTCCGGGGGTCGCGGGGGTGCCGGGGGGGGTCCCGGGGACTCCGGGGCTCAGGCTCCCGCCCGGCCGCCGCCGCCTGGCGCCGCTTCCGGGTCCGCCATGCTGGAAGGGCCACAGCGCTTCCGGGGAAAGGGGAGGCGGCGACCGGGGAGAACCGGCACCGGGGGACGGGAGAACCGGGGAGCGGGGAACGGGAGAACCGGGGCAGGGGCAGCGGGGGACGGGAGAACGGGAGAACCGGGGCCGGGGCAGCGGGGAACGGGAGAACCGGGGCAGCGGGGAACGGAGAACGGGAGAACCGGGGCCAGGGGAGCGGGGAACGGAGAACGGGAGAACCGGGCCCGGGGGAGCGGGCAGCGGGAGAACCGGACACGGGGGAACGGGAGAACGGGGCCCGGGGGAGCGGGGAACGGGCAGCGGGAGAACCGGGTCCGGGAGAAGCGGGCAGCGGGGAACGGGAGAACCGGGCCCGGGGGAGCGGGCATTGGGGGAACGGGAGAACCGGGTCCGGGGGAGCGGGCAGCGGGAGAACCGGGCCCGGGGGAAGTGGGCAGGCTGCAGAGCGGGAACCAGGAGAGGCAGGGCTCGGAACTCGGTCTCGCTGAGAGCCGCCAGGGTGGCCCCGAGTGGTGAACGGGCAGCGAGGCCCGCGGCTCCGGAGACCGGCAGAGGCCCGGGGCCGAAGGAACCCCCGAGGCAGAGGGAGCCTCCGGGGCCGCGTCCCCTGCCCGGCCCCGTCCAGGAGCGGGCGCTGCCCCCGGAGCAGCGGGTCCTGACCCACTCCCGGCCCGCGGGCTCCTGTGGGTGCCGGCACAGCCCATTCCCACAGGCTTTGCGTCGATGCAGATCCAGAGCGAGCAGTCGCCTTTTGTCCCTCATCCACCCATCCATCCATCCATCTGTCCATCTCTCTGTCCATCTGTCCGTCCAGCTCGGGATGGGATGGAAATGGGAGACAAACCAAAGTCCTGGAGCATTGGCTGTGCACACCATCAGCACCTTCAGACTCCGCAGCCCAAGCGGAGTTTTTTTCCACTCCTTTTCCTCTCAAAAGGAAAGGAAACAGCAGCTCAACCCACAGACGACACGGAGAGCTGAAAACACTCAAACCCTGAGCAGCTTCCAAGCATTCTGCCCACTCCCATGCCACGAGTCCTGCTGTAGGAATTAAATGAATTACAGGGCTGGAGAATGACCTGCTCTGACCATCCTGGGCTTTTCACTCGTTTTCCCCACACTGAGTCTTTTAATATTTTTAATTTCACATTGCTTGCATTGGATTAATGCCACGGTAGGAACAAAATCTCCAGGGGTCACACAAAAGCCTCCTGGATGGGTCTGTTTTTACACCAGCACAGCAGCAGCCACAGGGAACTGATTTATCCCCAAGAAGGGAAGTACTGGCAGATGGGAACCATGTTAACACCGGCTCCTTGGGAATACTGGGTGTGTGCCAGAGGCAAAGGGGGAACCAGGCCCTTTGCTAATCCTGCTGCTCCCATCCTTCACTCGTTTGCATAAAGTAATTATCAAGGCAATCTCATCACATTTTCCAACATACCCTTCTTACAGGGATCCTTCTTTTGAATCCCCCCGGGTCTTTATTTGATGTTATACAAGTACAAATAAATTAGCACAGTGGGAGAACACACAAGGATCCATCCAGGACCAAATCAGCCTCCCCAGAACCACCAAACCCGATTTTCCCCTACCAGGATCTCTTCCTCCTCCCACCCCAGCCCGGATCCCAATTCACACAGGAAACCCCAAAGAAGCAGAAGTGACGCTGGGCTGGGAGCACTGGGGCTGTCCTGGGCCTGCACTGGTGGGAGATGTGGGGACACGGCTGAGCTGTGCTCTGGTCTGTTTGCCCCTTTCCAGGAGTATTGTCCCTGGAAAACAGCCTGGCTTCTCAGGAACAGCCCTTCCCGAGCAGCTGGTCCCTGTAAGACACCCAGGCTCAGGAAATGGGGACAAGATGGGAGTTTTTGGGCCCTGATCCCATGGTTTCAGCTGCAGAGCAGCTCCTCATTGGGGTGTGCCCGGCTGCTGTCACCCACTGCCACTTCCTGTTTTTTCCCAGAGCCTGGAAATCCCCTGACTTTCCGTGGGGTGAGGGCTGTGGAGCCATGCAGCCAGCTGGCCCTGTGCCCCCGGAGCTGTGGGAAGAGGCAACCAGGGGACAGACCCTGCCCTGTGCAGGGTCCTGGCAGTGCTGGGCTGGTGCTGGGGCCATGCAGCGGGCAGGGATGGGACCTGGCAGGAGTCATGCTGGGGTGCCAGGGTCCCACAAAGCCATCCCATGTCTGAATAAACCCTTCTGTGCCCCCTCGGCCACGCTGTGGGGCTGTAGAGGGTGAGGGGGCAGCTCCTGCCGTGCCCCATGTGCCACGAGCTTGCCAGGTGCCATCCATCTCCCCCACCTTGTGACCTCCCCACTGGAGGGGGACGATGCTGGTGCAAATATTTGGGAAAGCCCAAGAGCCTCTGGCTTTGCCTGATGCACCTGCAGCCCCAATGAGGGACAGGGCTGGGGGGCTCAGGGGGTCCTGGGGACACCCCATGTGAGCCCTCGGCTTGCCCCGCTCCAGTGGCCATTCCTGGAGAGTCAAGCAGGATTTTGCTTTTTGGGAGGGATTGTTCTGCTACCCTGGTGGGAGAGGGAGCAAGACAGGCAGTGGGATGGGCAGGGAGCAGAGTGTGGAGTGCCAGGAGCTCCTCCAGCCGATCCTGCCCTCCCACTGCTGGGAACACCTCGGGAAGGGGATGCACAGCACTTACCAGAATTTCGGGGATGGGTTCCAGCACTTTGGACTCAGTGCCAAGACTGGAGTAAATCACTTGGGGCCCAGCGCTGTCATGACAGAAGCTGTTGAGGGAGGAGGGAAAGGCAGTGCTAGTGGGATTGGAGGGCTCGGCAGAGCAGCCCCCTCCTCTGCACCCCCTCTTCAGAGCCCTTGGAACCTCCTACTGAACCTTCACTGGCTCAAATTCCTTGAACAAACCAAATTCCTTGAACAAACTGGAGTGTCGCAGTGCTCTGACCATTTGGGGACCCAGGGGGCCCTGACCCTGCTCAGGCCCCCCAAAACGGGCTCAGGGCTCTCCCACCTGTGCTTTGGAATCCATGCAGTGCCAGGGCAGGATTTGTCCTGCCCTGCCTCAAATTAACTGCTCGGCTCTGGGAGCTGGTGCTCCACGCTGCAATCCCAGCTGAGTCTGGCTCCATCCCTTTTTCCAAAGGGTTTGATCCCCCGGCACAGCGGGGCTGGAGGCGGACGCAGGGGCATCGTGGTTCCCCTGAGCTGACACTGCACAAACCCCACGTACCGGCGCCGGTTCCCGGTGTTCCCGGCGGGAGCAGGCACGGCAGAGGCCGGAGCTGTCATAACGCAACTCCACGGGCTGGACACCCCCGGTATCCGGTGAAACCGGGAGGAGACCCTTGAACGGCCCTGCGGGGGGAGCAGAGCGTGCAGCCCAACCCTTGTGAGCCACCGGAGGATGCCCGCAGGAGAAGCGTCTCTGCCGGGGCCGTGAGGGGCAGGCGGCGCCGAGAGGAGCCCGTTCCCTCGGGCCGTGCGGGGGCTGGCCGGGGCGCTGCAGCTGGGCGCCGTCATTGTGGGGATGCCCTCGCAGTTGCTTGGCTGGACTTACACAGCCACGCTGGGCAGGGTGGGACGAGAGGCAGCCGGAACCGAGCGGAACCGAGCGGGCTGGGGGAGCGGGTTCAGCCCAAACCAGGAGCGGCTGCAGCGCGGCCCAAGCACGGCAGGAGGACCGCAAGGGCGGCGGGGCAGGACCAGTCCCCGGCGGGGCAGGGCCGCTCCCCGGCGGGGCAGGGTCAGTCTCAATCGGGGCAGGGTCGCTCCCCGGCGGGGCAGGGCTGCTCCCCGGCGGGGCAGGGTCAGTCTCAATCGGGGCAGGGCCGCTCCCCGGCGGGGCAGGGTCAGTCCCAGGCGGGGCAGGGCCGGCTCCGTGCCGGTCCCGTCTCCATGACTCCCGCGTGCCCTTTGGCCTCCGCCCTTCACCTACCGCCGCCCCGCCTCCGAGCGGTGACTGACAGCTCCCTCAGCCTATTGTAGCGCGCCGCCGCCGCTAGCCCCGCCCTCACTCGCGACGGACATTCCTATGAACCGTCACATCTGAATTGCGCCTCAAACCCCGCCCATAGAGGTGACGGACAGCTCAGTTTACCTATCATATAGCTCCGCCGCCGGCCGGGGTGGGTGGGAAGGTCGTTCGTAACGAACCAACCGGAACCCGACGTGATGCAGCCGCGACCAATCAGCATCCGAGCGCTCGGGGACGGGGCCGACGGCGTGGCCAATGGGGGCGCGCGCCGGGGCGGCGCGAGGCGCGGAGCGGGGCGGGGGGGGGGGACGGAACGGCGGGGGCGGGCGGGGACAAGATGGCGGCAGCGGCGGCGTCGGCGGCGCGCGCGCGGCGGGGCGGGCGGTAACGGGGCGGCGCGACCGGGACACGGAACGGGATCGGGGCCGGGAGAGCGCCAGGGGGCAGCGGCCGAGGGGCGGCCCCTGAACTTGGGGGGACGCGGGAGGCGGCGGCTCGGCGGGGCGGAGCGCGGCGCCGGGGCCCGGCCCGGCTCCCCCGCCTGGCGGTGGGGAGGGGGGACTCGGCCGCCCGCCCCCCCTCCCCCAGTTCACCGTTCGGGCCGGCGGGAGCGGCCGGAGCTGCCTGAGGGGAAGGACCCGGCCCGGGCCGGGCAGGGCCTGGAGGTCACCGACCCCCCCTCCCCGGGAGCCCGTCCCGTCGGTCCCGGCTCCGGCGCTGAATTTGTCGCACTGAAAGTGTCCTGTCCCCTGTCACCCCTCTCTGCTCTCCCGCTGTACCCCGCCAGCCCCGGTGACACCTGTGGGAGGTGCGGGAGGGATCGTCCGGGCCGGGTGGGCATCCCTGACCCCCTCCGTGAGGAGGCGGACACCGGGCGGGAGGTCCCCCCAGGAGGAGCCGGTGTTGGGGCACGGGGCCGAGCGTCTCCCTGACCCCCCCGGGATCGACGGGCCGGAGTGGTTGTGTTGTCCTGCACCGCTGACACCCGGAGCAGAGGTGGTGACACATCATGTGCCGGGCGGAATCCCGGTGGATGAAGGATGCCCCCGGGAGCTCTCGGTAGGCACCGAAGGCCTCAAACTTTTGTAGGCGAAAGCGAAGACGCAAGAATTGTTTCGGAAAACTCCTTCAAGGAAACTTGCTTCCAGCTCCCCAACGGCTGAACCCCCGCCTCCGGCCCGTGCTCCGGGGAGGGCGGCGGGAGCACACCTTCCCACCCCAGCCGGGAATCATGAGCTCCTAGGGATGGAAAGTCACGAGAGGGACTGGGAGCTGCTCTGGTTCCACGGGGTGGCCTGACGGCCCGGAGATGACCTAACTCTTTAGGATCAAACTGGGCCCAGTCAAGGCCAGTTGACTGGGAAGAGCCCCCGGTAGCAGGACCGGGTCAGAAGCAACGTGAGTCCCAAACTGAGTGTGTCCCATCACAGATTTATGTTCTTTTTCAAAGACATTCTGGAGCCAGGCCGGGATCTTTTGGCATCCAACTGACCTGGAAGCAGCTCTTAGGTTTGGTTTTCTCTTTTCTTTTTTTTTTTTCCCTTCTTTTTTTTTTTTTTTTGGTTGGTGGTTTTTTTTATTATTATTCATGTTTGTACAATCTTCTGGATATTTTTTTCCCGAGAAGGAGTAAAAAGGGAGTGTTGGAAACTAACAAACAGGATTAAAGCCCCGAGCGCTTAAGGAAAAAAACAGGTTAAGGAACTTAATCCAGGATGGATCTGCAGGAGCCCCAGCAGCTGGGAATGTTTGCGGAGAGCGAGCTGATGTCGGTGGGGATGGACACGTTCATCCACCGCATCGACTCCACCGAGGTCATTTACCAGCCCCGGCGCAAACGGGCCAAGCTCATCGGCAAGTACCTCATGGGAGACCTGCTGGGAGAGGGCTCCTACGGCAAAGTCAAGGAGATGCTGGACTCAGAGACCCTGTGCAGGAGAGCTGTGAAGATCCTGAAGAAGAAGAAGCTGCGCCGGATCCCCAACGGGGAGGCCAACGTGAAAAAGTGAGTAAAGAGGTCTGGGAGCTGAGGGGGTGAACTTGGTCCTCGTTTGGCAGCTGAGCTCCTGTGTTGTTTTAGCTGACAGCGTGGCTCTGCTGTGGAAGTGCTTCCTAATCCGCAGGTATTTAGGAATCTCTTCCCTCTGAACAGCAGCCAGTGCTCTGGGTGAGGCTGGGCACAGGGAAGGGACAGGTTCCCAAGGACTGGGACAGTCTGCAATACACTACTTTGGTGTCATTTAAAGGATAAAATATTATTTCTTAAAGCAATTCCTCTTAATGGATAAAATATTGTTTCTTAAAGCAATTCTTCTGTGTCCTCTCACCTTTCCCAGCCAGCAGCACCTGGGCGAGGTGAGACCTTACAAACACACCTGATGTCCTCACAGGGTTATTCCTATATCTGCCCAGGTGTTCCAAAAGCCCTGGAGCTCTCTGGTGGCAATTCCTCCTCCAACCCATGTGGAAGGTGGCTGGAACAGGATCCAATATATGGGGCACCCCATGGGCACAGGAAGTTTTGGGTTTTTTTTCCTTGGCTTCGTTTCTGAGGTCCTCGGGAGTTAACTCAAGGCTCTCCCCAGCTGATTTCTGTGGCTGTAAAATGGGGCCAAGGGTTGTCAGCTCTCTGTGCCTCTGCCACACCTGGTTACTCAGGGCACGAAGCCCGAGTGGAAGCGAGCCCCAGGAGGGGCTGGATCTGTGGGGCTGGTGTGGGAACTTTCCCTTCCCTAGACCTCGCAGCAGCTGCGTCCCAGCCCTGCCAGGAGCTGCTTATCAGCCCTGCAGGAGCCTCTGCAGCCCAAACAACCCATGAGGGTTTATCTAGGCTGGGAGGGAGAGCTCTGAGAGGTCGAGGAGACTCTTGTGGTGTTCTGCTGTGGCTGAGCCCTGACCTGCAGAGTCCTGTGTCTGTCCCTCAGTTTGATTTCCCAGTTTAGCTGTGGGATATTTCACATCCTGTCCCAGGACTGCTGTCAGGGAACTCTCTCACTTTGCCTTCCAACCTTCCTTGACAGCCTTGGCTGTGGAACAGTCACATCCCAAGGCTGGGACCTCCCTGTCTCTCCCTTCCTGGCTCAGGTTCAGGATCAAGCAAACTTGGTTAATGTGTAATAAAATGTTTCTTGTTTTTCTGGTGGAGGCTGAGTGCCCCATCCCTGCGTCCCTCCACGGGCACATCCAGAGCTGCCACTGGGGAACGTGGAGATGGTTTCCTCCTTAGGGAAGCTTTCAATGTAAATGAGGTAAAAAGAGCTTGCCCACATCAGGAGAGTTCCCTGCTCTCAGAGCCATGGGAATGCTCCTGTGTCCTGAGGTGAACTCCATGGAAGTTTTATTCATGCCCAGAATGGGGCTGTGAGTATCAGACAGGTCATTAAGGGAGATAATAAAAGGGGCTTTCTGTGGATGTTTCCTTGCTCAGCCCCACCTGCTCCAAAACACCAAGGCAGATTTTAGGTCTTGCCTTGTACCCAGAGGTTTACTTTAGTTCAAGTTCTTATTTCTGTTCCCTCATCCTTTTCCCTCTACCCACCTATCCATGTGCTTTATCTGCTGCTTCAGTGGGGAATTTTAAGGCAAACTGTTGTATTTTGTGTTTCCCTGGTCCCCTGGCACTCTGAGCTTATCAGAACCCTTCAGCACTGCTGTGAGAGGGAGTGAAAGCTGCGTCTCTGCTGAGTTCTGAGTGTGAGATATGTGACCAAACCCAGATGTCTGAGTCAGTGTGGGAGGAACAGAGTGCTGTGGGGTCTCCAGGTGGTGCTGGACAGGACACTGACACGGTATTTTAATGTCAACACGGTCAGATTGCACTGGAACCTCACTTTGGGCAGCTGTGTTGGAGCAGCTTTGAGGAGTTTGTGCCCAAAAACTGCTCCTGTGCACAGGACAGCAGGAAATCAGTTTGTGGGCTGGATCACACCGTCGGGTTCTGCTTTCTCTCTTGGAATCTGATCACTGAAGTGCTTTCCAGTGTTTCCTACCTCACAGGGAAAAGCTGCTCGTGAGGCTTGGGTTGTTGGCCAGAGGTGATTGAGTTCCTGTGGTGGGCTCCTGCCTGTGCCCCCTCACAGGGCACCTCGGCGCCGCTTCAGCCGTGCTGATAGCACAGGAATGGAATTGTCATCCAAGGAATTCCCTGGAAAACGGTTCCTAGACAGTGGCCCTTGGGTAATTCCACAAGCAGTAACACACGGGGAGTAACGAGAGTGCAGTAATGAGCTGTGGAGGATCATACAGGTCTGAGCTGGGCCTTGGGCACCTGGAGATGTTGGGCTGGAAATAGGATGTTAATGCCAACCTTGGGTCACTCCTTGCTGATATCCCAGGCCACAGCCTCATCTCTGCCCCAGCCCTGTCTCCTGGTGTTCTGGAGACCCAGAAAATTACAGCTAAAATGTGTTTGGAACTTACATCAAATCAAATTATTTTTCTCTACCCCAAAATACTCTGCTTCTGCCCCAGGAAAATGAGCCCTGAAGGGCTCTCCGAGTCCTGGAGAGGATGTTGAGGGCTTAAACTTGTAAGACACAGTTTCCCTAAATCTATTGGGAGAATCCTCATTTCTCTTTAGAGCAGGTGGAGGTGGCTCAGTCAGGCAGACACTGCAGAATCTCATCCCTGCAAAAGAAAGGAGTTTAGTGGGATTGCCAAAAAGAGGCAGGAAAACCCGGCAGCCTGTGGCTGCAGCAGCAGAGGTTTAATAACGCCGTGTGCTAATAGCCTGACACGTTAATTAAGTGTTTGGGGCTCTGTGGGATCCCAAGTGCCCTGTGCTGTACTTACCACCTCAGCAATTGCTCTGGTTGGAAATTCGTGCTCCTTGGAATTCCTTGGAGGGTTAACCTGGGTTATGGGGGTGTGCTGAGACAGTTTGTTCCTGGGGTCTGCAAGTTCCAAGGAACCTCCAAACAAGGACAGCCCTGGAGGTGTGAGCTCAGGTGGGAACGGGCTGATCCCTGCACCTCAGAGACGTGTTCCCCTTGTGTGGCTCAAGGACTTCCTCTGCTGAGCTGGATGTTTGCTTGGCTTGAGAGGTGAAATGCTGGGAGCTGCGCTCCGTGGAAGAGTCCAGGTTGTGATGGATATAGAACTTGGAATGCCAGACATCCCTGTGGGAGCAGGATGTGGATGGACCCTTGGGACTAGGACAGAGAAAAAGTGACTCTGAAATCTTCCTGGCACTTCCAGCCCTGGGGCTCACACGGTCCTGGATCAGGTGCTGCACTTCCTCAGCTTTCAGGATGTTGTGGGAAGAACCAGAGGAAGGGAATGAATGTTTTGGCTGTGTTCTGGTTTTGTTTAGGCAGGAATGGTTGGGAACAAGCTGGAGGCAGAATGCTGGATCTCACAGTGGAGATGTCCAGGAAGGAGAGTCTGCTTTCCAAGCTGCCTTTGGCATGTTCCAAAATGGTGTGGCCCATGGAGCAAGGGGGCAGCTTTGCTATTTACAGTTCTGAGCAACAACACCCCCTGTTATTTGCCAGAGCAGGTACCTTGCAGGAGATAAGTCTTAATCCACCAGGATGAGCTTAATGGATCTGACAGAGCTCGAGTTAGGTCTTTTCCCTCCTTGTCTCCTTCCAAGGGCGTTGGACTTGGAGGCAGGCCTTGTCCTCTGGCAGTCTGTCTGCTCACACACTTGCAGTGGGCTGTGGTGGGGTTTTGTTGGTAGTTTTGGAAGAAAAAAAATCAAATTTCAGCCTGTTCTGAGGAGGTGAGACCTGTGTTCCCCTACTCGAGGGGTTTGCAAAGCGAGATGGGATTGGAGGTGACTGGGCTGGCTGTCCCTGCTCCTCAGGCATTCCAGAGCAAAAGAGGGGCTAAAAATAGAAGTAATCTTTCCTCTGGGAAAAGGCTGGCTTGGCCTCTGCCCCAGAGGTGGGGGCACTGCCCTGGCATTTTGGATTGGTTCGCATAGTCCTCATGGGGGGGGGGAAATCATTACAGAAATATGAGATATTTATTCGTCTGTTGAAGGTGGGAGGAATTAGTGTTTGTGCTTCCAAGCTGTATTACAGGGAACGAGCTGCTAGGATCAGGATTTTAAATGTGTTCCCAACATTTGGGCCTTAAAGCAGTTGTGTTTGAGTGTGTTTGCTCCCCTCTGGCAGCCCTGGTTGGAGCCCTCGGGCCTCTCCCCTCGTGCTGCAGGATCTCCTCAGCTCCACACTGACCCTGGCTGCTGTTCCTTGTGCTAATTTAATCCACTTCAGCCCTTTGGTCATTCCTATAATTAGACTTGTCTGCTATGTCCACACAACACTTGGGAGTTTTGCTGTGGTATCCTGGGTCTCTGCTCAGCTCTTGGTGGCTTCTTCTAAATCCAGAGCTGAGGAAGGAGTCTCTGGCCTTAATTTTGGTAGTGAAATAATTCATACTGCTCAGGCATCCTCAAAAGATCTGTAAGGATTCTCCTTGCACTCCTGCATCAGAGAAGCCCTTTCCAAGGAGCAGCTCCTGGTTGTTGCTCAACCTTTGTGCTGGCCCCAGCTCATTACTGGAGCTGCTAATTGTGCCCGTGAGGGGCTCTGAGCTGGCTTTGGGCAGGGGCTCTCACTTCCAGAGCTGTGCTCAGAATTCCTTGTAATGCTGCTTCCCAGAGGCTGAGCTGATGAAGTGTGACCACACCGCTTAAAGCCCTCACCAAATCATTCTGGAAGGGAGCTGGCAAGGAGAATTTGGGAGCTCAGCACAGCCCAGGATGGAGCAGCAGCAGAACAAAGCGAAGAGCAGGACGTGCACTGCCAGGCACCAACAGAACCACCCTGACCTGACTGTCCTGCTCTGCCTGTTTCTCCACAGCTGGCATCCAGTGGGATTTTGCAGGATGAGTTTAATGCAAAAGAGACTAAACTGTGGTTTGGGGCAGGTACAAAATCCCTGGAGCCAAAGATCAGAACAGCTGACAGAAGGTGGCATTCGAGGGGCTGTTCCCCAAGCCAAGGGAAGGTGGCTCCTCACTGTTTTACCTTATTTATTCCCCACAAACACAGGATTCACTTCAGGTCTCTAAGCCATTCAGTCAAGTTAAGTTTGGGTGAAATTTTGGAAGAAATGGGGTTGGGAATAAGCTTTTTAAATGTAACATTTTCCTTGTCTCTCCCTGCAGGGAGATCCAGCTCCTGCGGAGATTACGGCACAAGAACGTCATCCAGCTGGTAGATGTGTTGTACAACGAGGAGAAGCAGAAAATATATCCTTTTGCACAGGGCTGTTGATCAGGTTTGCACTCCCACTGCTCTCTGCTGTAGTTCTGCTTTTGGGAAGGCCCTTTTGGATGTTTCTTAAGCTTAAATTTTCGCAGCTAAATTGCTTTCACGGCTAATAACCATCCTGCCCATCTGGCAGACTTTCCACACGAACACAAATTCACACAGACCCTGATCAAGGCCATTTTATCCTCACTTTGCTGGATTTGGTGAGACTCTGCCACACTGAGAGCACTTTGCCTGGAACCAGTGTGGAAGTTCCTGGAGCTGATCCCTTGTAGCATATGTTATAAATGGATCCTTTTATTTTTGACAGTGTTTTCTAACTACTGCCTTCTTATTACAGTACTCCAGCAAAGGAGTAATTTAATTGTGTGCATTAATTAGATCAAACACTCTGCCACCAGATCATTAGGATAAAGGAGTGTGACAACTTCTGCTTGTGCTGTGGCCTCGACAGAGTGAGGGGACTGCAAGTCAATTATTGATAGAGAGATTCTGTTTAATTAGGTAGAAGGGAGGAGGCAGCGTGGGGAAAAGGAGCCCGAGAGAGACATCGTGTGTTGGTACCAGGTGATGACAACCCAAAACCATCACTGAGAAAGGGGATCTCTCCAAGGATGCTCCTTGCTGGACTTTCTGAGCAGTGCTGGTCCAGAGTTGGTTTTCAGTGCTTTCCTCTTGCAAGGACAGGTTGACTTTGTTATTTTTATCTTTATCTGCTTCTACACTCTACAGCACAAAGATTGTTCCTCCCTGTGCTGATTCTGGCATAACTGTAGGAATTTGTTTTCACTGGAACTTGGAGCAGGAATTCATCCATGATTTTGTTCAAGCCCTTCCCCAGCTCCTGACTGGCACTGCCTGTGCTGCGTGTCCTGGGCTGTGGTAGAGCAGACCTTGAGCAGCCACATGGGGAACAAGTTTGGGAACAGATCCAGCAGAAAAGGGACTGTTTCCCTCAGGCTGCCCTGGGGGCAGGGCCCTGAGGCATGCACAGGGCTGTGTTGGTTCCTTGCAAGAGGCAGAGTTGGGGTTTAGGGGGAGATGTCAACTTCCCTGTTGGTGATTAAATAGAAAAATCCTCATTTCCAGAAGAAGCTCTGTAGGATTGGAAATTGGGGTTGTGGAAGAAAGGATTCTGTCCCCACCTTAATGTTCTGCTGCCGTTGGAAGTGCACTGCAGGCTTGAGCTGTCAGAGTCACAGGAGGGCTTGGGTTAAAAAGGGCATTAAAGCTCACCCCATTCCAGCCCCTGCCATGGGCAGAGACACCTTCCCCTATCCCAGGTTGCTCCAAGCCCCATCCAGCCTGGCCTGGGACACTTCCAGGGATCCAGGGGCAGCCACAGCTTCTCAGGGAAACCTGTGCCACGACCTCACCATCCTCACAGGGAAGATTTTTTTCCCTAATCTCTCATCTAACCCCCCTCTCTGTCAGTGTGAAGCAATTTCCCCATGTCCTGTCACTGTGTGCTGTTCTAAAAAATCCCTCTCTGTCTTTCTTGTAGGCTCCCTTCAGGTTAAAACAGCGTTTGAGTAACTCACCTGATAAAAACCTTCAGTGATTTTCTGTGGGAAAGGGAAAGCTGTGGCGACTGGATTAAAAATATCAATGACTTTTAGTATTTAAGGGCTGTTTGCTGGCCTGCTGTGGCTGGGAGTGCAGAGCTAGTGGTGAATGGAGAGCTCATCCAGGCAGAAAATGAACCCAGTTCCATGAGGAGCATCCCAGGGATCCCATTACCAGTGTGTACAGCTGAGTGTAGGAGCAGAAGCCCTTGAGGAGGAGAACTGAGAGCTTGGGGCACCTGTAACAGATCTGCTCCAGCCTGGAAGTCTGTTCTCTAATCTGATTGATCAACCTGAAGTGGATCAGTGACCAGGAAGGGGTGAGGAGCAGCCTGGCTGTTAATGACACCCAGCCAGGGCTGTCCTTGAGCCTCTTTGCTCCCCAGGAGCTGGTCTGGATTATCCACCACCACTGTTATTCTCCTGACAGTGGGAGAGTTGATGTATTCCAAATCACTCTGATAGGAGTCGTTCACAGATTTCTTCCAGAGTGAGAAAGGGTAGGAATGAATTTTTGGGAGCTCTCTCTTCTGTTCTTGCTCTTATTGATTTACTGAGAATCTTCATGCCCATCATAAATTTTGGTTTAGGGTATATTTAGAGTATTTTAGGGTCTCTCTAAAGAGCAGTTCATGGGGAATGGAGCAGGAATTTAATGAGTTTTCAGTGTTTGGAGCTGCTAGATGGAACATGCTGGAAAGGGGCAGCAGAGTCTTCAGCCCAGATCCCACACAGGGCAGGAGTCTCCCTTCTGCCTCTTCCACCTCAGCTGGCTTCTTGGGGCAAAAGTCACTTATTTTGGGTTTAGGTTAAGATGGCAACTGCGTGGAGGAATAACTGACCACGCTCAGGATTGCAGAGGAGACCTGGCAGCTTCTGCTCTGTCAGGACACTCCCCAGTGTCCCAGGGTCTGTTCTCCCAGGCCCCTCCAAGCCAGACTTTGCCTTCAAAAGCCCAGGGAGAGGAGGAAACAGGCAATTACAACATCAGGCAGTCTGGTTCCCATGTTTTGGCCCCAACATTAAAGCTTACAGAGATAAAAACTGGAATATGCTGCAAGGGAACAAATGCTGCAAAGTGCCAGCAGCTCTTGGCATTCTGTTGTAACTGTTTTTATCCATGGTTTCACAAAGCTTCTCTGCTCTCCAAGGATCCTTTTTCCTGCTACTGGAATACTCCTGTGGAGCTGGGGGTAAGCAGCAGCTGCTCCACAGAGCACACAACTGGATTGTTTGGGACGGGGAATGAGGAATAACCAACTTTGGGGAAGGTGGTGGGAGCTCACTTTGATCTCAGCTGCAGAACACCCAGGGCACTGGGGGAATGGCTGCAGCTCTTCTGCCAGGGAGTTCCCAACTTTCTGTGCCCACTTCAAGTTATTTCCCTGTTGTCTGTCACACCTCTGAGATCTCCAGCTTATTTTCTGTGGAGTTCCCAACTTTCTGTGCCCACTTCGAGGTATTTCCCTGGTCTCTGTCACGCCTGTGAGATCTCCAGCTTATTTTCTGTGGAGTTCCCATCCTGTTTCAGTCTGGTCACGGAGATGCAGATGCTCATTTGGCAGAAGGATTTTCCTGTAGGTGCTTTCCTGTCCTGTGGGAGCTGGAGGAACATTCCCTCAGTACTTGGGAAGTGCAGCCATTCCCTCTGGGATGGGGCTGCTGCCCATCTGAGGAGTGTTTAACACTGAGGAGTGTTAACCCTGGAGCTTCCTTAACTCTGCCCTCACGTATATGGTGATGGAGTACTGTGTGTGTGGGATGCAGGAAATGCTGGACAGTGTCCCAGAAAAGAGGTTTCCAGTGTTTCAGGCTCACGGGTAAGTTCTTTTCCTCTCCCCACTTTGTTCTCTCGAGTGGAGAGCGCTTTCTCCTCTGCTCAGACTGCCTTTGAAAGCAAACCTGGCTTTGTGCAATAATTTCATATTTTACACCCATGCAAAAAAGTGAAAAGCTCTTGGAAGTGGCCAGCAGGGATTGCCCTTAGATTCTGGGAGGAAAACCATCCTTCTATTGATTTTTCTGTTATTTTTGTTTTACTTCCTGAGCTGCCCAACAGCCCCCCCTGGTCCCTGTGCTCTTGCCTTGCCAAGGGGTGTGAGGGGGGAATCTCCTGCCTAAATGGAGGTCAAGCCACAGTTCAGCATCAGAAAAGACTTTAAGGGCCTTGGGATGGATTAGGGATTGCCAATATCCAGCATGATCTGGTAGCTGGGGTAGTTAGCTGGGATAAGCTGGAGCCCTTTTTACTCCTCAAGGAAAAAAAACTCAGAATTCTGGGAATAGATACAAAAACATTGTCAGGATCAAATCAGGGCAGAGCAGCAAATCCATGGCAACTACATAATTTTATGGTCATATTGTCATTTTAGTTTAAGAGATCTCTGAGATTTCAGACAGCCTAAGTGAAATTCAAGCACATTAATATTATTTCTGGGTATTATGAGATGAAACACTTGCCTCTACAACTGCCAGGCTGCATGTGGGTTACGATGATGGCCCAGAGTCTCTGACCACAGCAAAAAGCTCCTTTCTGCTGGCTAAAAGTGTTTGATTTTTTTCCACTCTCCCTCTCTCTGCAGGTACTTTTGTCAGCTTATAGATGGCTTAGAATACTTGCACAGCCAAGGGATTGTCCACAAGGATATAAAACCGGGGAACCTCCTGCTAACAACCAATGGGACACTAAAAATATCTGATTTAGGCGTAGCAGAGGTATGTGAGAAGCCCAGCAAAGTCAGAATGGGACATTCTAGATTGAGGTCACCTCTGTGGTGTCATTGATTCATTGTGCATTTAGGCTTTTGTTCTGTTGCACTTGCAGAGTGCTCTGAGTGACTCTGAATATTTATTGCAGTTGGCAAAGCACTTCTTTTGGTAACGGCGTGAAACCTCTGCTCAGGAAACACAGAGAAGGAAGATGTCAGTCTGGGATGAGCCCAAAAGTGGGGGGAAATGGGGATAAGCTGCATAACCTTATCCTTCTTTTTATGTGGAGACTGTCTTAGGTAGGAGAGGTGCAAGACTTGTCGCTGTGGCGTGTGGCTGCTGTGGTGGCGTGATCTTATCATCTGTAGATGTTCAGTAGAGCAGTTTTCCCCTTTTGTTTCCCAGGTGGAACTTTTCCAAGAGTCACAGTTTGTTTTCCTTGGAAGCCTGACACTGTTTGGTCTCTCCTCCTCAGGCACTGCATCCGTTTGCGGAGGACGACACGTGCAGGACGAGCCAAGGGTCGCCAGCATTCCAGCCCCCAGAAATTGCCAATGGCCTTGACACCTTTTCAGGCTTTAAAGTCGACATCTGGTCTGCAGGGGTGACACTGTGAGTGCCCAGGAGCCCCCAGGATTTCACAACTAATGACGTCCTCAGATAGCCCAGCTGTGTCATCACTGCTCTTGTGTGGTGGGGGGTGCTGCTCACTCCTGTGGGTGGGTTTATGCTCCCCAAAGTACCTGTAATTCTGCACGAGGGGATCTTTGCTCTCCATGAGTGACTCTGCAGCTGTTGCTCAGCCCCCAGAGGCACAGCCAGGGCAGTAACAAAAACCACAAATATCTCCAGTATTTATTTTTAAGCTTTTACTGTCCCAGACTGTGATGAAGGCAGGCTAAACTTAAAGAGGTTTTGCACATACTGCCAAATATTCCTCTTTTGGTTTCCCCTTGGCTGCTCTTGGCTTATGTAGTCAGGTAGGAACTGAGTACCTGTGGACTGCTTCTCATCCTGCTTCTCCTTCTGCCTTCACAGATACAACATCACAACGGGTCTGTACCCTTTTGAAGGGGATAATATCTATAAATTATTTGAAAACATCGGGAAAGGCGACTACACAATTCCAGAGGATTGTGGTCCTCCACTCTCAGACTTATTGAGAGGTGAGTCTTCCCAGCTGGTTCCAAAAGGGTAACATTTATAGATGCAACAACTCCTCAGCTTGCACAGTGCCAGAGCTTCCTTCCAAGGGTCTTGTGGGGATATGGGATCCTTTTAGTCAGGGAGGTTATACTTACAGCCTTACAAGACTCTGGCAGCTCTCCAGTACTGGTGTTTTCCTGAGATCCACTAATGCCCTGCACAGCTCACAGCCACTGCTGTATAGAGTTGGTTCTTGCATTGCTTCCTGTGCTCTGAGAAGCTTTTACATCTAAAGACAAAGCCCACAAGTGGTTAAATTTAAAATGGCATAATAGCATTGGTGCAGGTTTGGACAGTGAGGGCACTCAGATGCTGTGTTCAGGCTTTCCCTAATGTCACACACTGAATACTTGGGTCTGCCTCATCAACCTCGCCTCTGGACTTGTTTCAAGTCCCATTTGTTTCCTTCCCTCCAAATTCAGAGCTGCAGGGTATTGGAGCAGTGACAGGTGCCCATTTCACAGCAGGGCTGGGATAGGACCAGAAGGACCAGGAGAGTGGCGCTTTCTGGGGAGAAAGTTGTGGGGTTTTTTGTTTTTTTTCCCATCACTTATTGCAGCAGTTTGATGTTCAGGGCTGAGGAGTCTCTACCTGTGGAAGCTGAGTGGTCAGGCAGGGCAGCAGCTGTGCTGTGCACAGCAGGCAGCCTGGAGAGCCTCTTTGACAGGAGCTGGGATGTGATTCCAGCCTGTGGGAGAGCCTGACCAGCATTCCCAGTGCCTCCTCAGCAGCAGAACAGCCGGGTGCAGCTGTGCTCACCAGCCCTCAGCACAGGCTCATCCTCTCCTTTCTCTTCAGCTCTTTGAGAGAATCAGCCCCCAGATGCGGGATGTTTGTCTTGTTTCACATTGGTTTTCCTGCTCCTTGTGCTCTGTGGGGTTGGTGAGGGGTTGGGGGGCGCTGAGTGCCTTTCTGCAGGGCCCTGGCCCCGGGCTGGATGCAGGGCCCCGGCTCCCGGGCTCGGTGCAGGGCCCCGGCTCCCGGGCTCGGTGCAGGGCCCCGGCTCCCGGGCTCGGTGCAGGGCCCCGGCTCCCGGGCTCGGTGCAGGGCCCCGGCTCCCGGGCTCGGTGCAGGGCCCCGGCTCCCGGGCTCGGTGCAGGGCCCCGGCTCCCGGGCTCGGTGCAGGGCCCCGGCTCCCTGGCTCGGTGCAGTGCCCGGGCTCGGTGCAGTGCCCGGGCTCGGTGCAGGGCCCCGGGCTCGGTGCAGTGCCCCGGGCTCGGTGCAGGGCCCCGGCTCCCGGCTCGGTGCAGGGCCCCGGGCTCGGTGCAGGGCCCCGGCTCCCGGCTCGGTGCAGGGCCCCGGGCTCGGTGCAGGGCCCTGGCTCGGTGCAGGGTTCCTAGCTCCCAGCTCGGTGCAGTGCCCCGGGCTCGGTGCAGGGCCCCGGCTCCTGGCTCGGTGCCGGCCGTGCTGGCGGCAGGTGGTGCTGTCAGTCCGAGCTCTTCCGCTGCCGGGGCTCCCCTCGGCACCAAGGAGCTGCCAGACCCCCGCAGCCCCCCTCAGAGGTTATTTTAGCTTCCCTGGCCCCATGCCAGTGATGAAATCAGTTATTTCCATGTGTTTCCAAAAGCATTAGCCAGCTTTAGCAGCTCTCCGAAGGCGTTACATAAGGCAGCGCTTCCAATGGCGCTCGGCACAGCCGGGATCCGGCTGCTCCGCTGAGCCCGACGCAGCGGCTGCTCGTGGCCTGATGTGCTTCACATTGTACCTGCCAGCTCCAGGGAACAGTGGCCTGAGCTCCGTGTGGCATTTGGCTTGTGACTGCTGACTCCAAACTTGGCCTTTTAATGAGCTGGGAATTGCCCAAATGGAGCAAATCCTGCAGTCCCGTTGGTCCGGCAGCAGTTCTCCTAAAGCATCCAGCAGAACTCCTTGGAGGTTTGTGATCAGCCTCTCAGCTGCACTTAGTGCTTCCCCCCAGGGAAAAGCAGCGTGGCAGTTTTCTCTTTTCCTCTGCTGAGGATATTGACAGCTTAAAATCTTGTGCTTCATTAGCACAATAACTCCCCTCCTAGTTCTCTTCCCACCTCTGCCTGAGATCTGGAGCCAGAATTTCCTGCTCTTCCCTCTGCCTGATTTTACATGGCGGAGCCTTGAATCTGGTGCCCTTTGTCCATCTCTTACAGCCTGAGTCTCCTCCTGCATCCTCCCTGCTGTCAGTTTGTTTGTCTGCATCCCTCCTGTGCTTGTGCACCACAGAGGTGGGAGTCGAGTGGGTTTGGCGAGGAGAGGAGCTTGTCTGGGAGGAGGTGACTAGACCCCTTTCTTTCAGGGCAATGGGAAGCCCTAAGGATCCCTTTTCCTATCCTTTCTCCCACCTGAGAACAGTCTTGCACCCTTCATCTTGCTGTGTACAAGCTGCTGCATTGCAAAAGCTGGCATAACCTTCTGATATTCCCCTTGCTTGGTGTGAGACACATTTTCCAGTGGTCAGCATGCCAGGTGGCCTCGAGGGAGATGAATTTAGGGGTGGGATTGCCCCAGCTCTGCCTGCTCTGGAGGCCTGAGCAGCTCCCCAGCATCTGCTGAAGCCCAGGGCTGAGCTGTGCAGCCGTGGCACCATGTAGCTATGGTGACAAACCTGGATGCTTTATTTAGTTCCTGCTTTTCCTCCAGAACATCTGCATTTCCTGGTTGGTGCCTGCTCCTCCTGCAGCAGGCTGGAGCTGAATCCATTGCCTGTGGATCAGATACTGTAGGTGGCTGTGTTTGTGTGAGCAGCCCAGACATTCCCAGCTCAGCTCTGTCGCTCTGGTGGTTTTGTCTCATCTTTGTGTTGCTTTGAAAGGCTCTAAAAGCCCTCACAGGGCTGCGAGCGCCTGGTCTGGGTTTGAGTGAGGCAGAATTCAGTGCAGCAAAGTGCTCATTTCCTCTGTCTGCCAGGGCTGTGCTGACCACAGGCACCACAGCCAGGCTGTGAAGCAAACACAAACACACTTTGTAAGGTTTTTTTGTTCTTCTGTTGACTACTTTTGTAGTGTTTCTTTACTTTTTCTTCCCCTTGAGCTTGTTCTTATCTTTGTTCCCTTTTTCCAGAACAGCAGAGTTTAGAGGACTTAAAGCTTCAGTGGTATTTAGCTTATAAAGAGACTCGCATGACAGTATATCCTCCAGATTAGTTGGGATGCTGCTCCTCATTTTGTCTCCCTAATCAGGGATGAAGCTTTATTTGTACTCTTCAGGGATGGAAAGAAGAAGGGCTGGTGCTGTTTTGTGTGTGCAGTCAGGAGAGATGTGTCAGAGTAGAGGGGTTTATAAATAGTCTTAACGTTCTTCTGGCAGCATCTGCCCATGGCTTATCAACTCCTGTGCACTTTGCTTCTGGACCAGAAAAATGCACAAGGTCAGCTTTCCTCCTCCTGGTCTAATAGACTTTTACTGGAAGAGGAAGTTCTGAGGCTGCAGCTCTGCATTAATCAGCATCTGGATTGATTTCCAGGCCCTGAGACCTGGGACATGGTGGCTGGATCCTCAGCAGTTTGTTTTCTCACTTCCATGACCTTCCCTTGCTGGGACAGTGAGAGGATGCATCCTGATGACAGTGGGATGCTTTAATTCTGCTGTGGCAAGGGTCCCCAGGGCTGTCTGTGCCCTTCCAGAGGCCTGGCCTAGATCACAGGCTCAAGATTTGCCTGCAGAGGGAGTTTGTGACCAGAACAGCCAGCTGAGTGCAGGGAGAAGGAAAAGGTCCTGCCTGTTTACAGATTGGCCTCACACTGCTTTTACAGTGGTTGTTAAATGTTGATCCAAGTTGGAAGTGGAATCCAGGTTGAATCCATTAATCTTGCTGTTGGATTTCTTCCTGCTTCCCCAGTCCCACACCTGAGACTGTCCAGTGTTCTGAACTCCAGGAGTTCTGCCCTGGAGCTGAGCCTGTCCAGGGTCACTGAGTGTAGGGGCTGGGGGTTGTGAGGAGCTCAGGGCGGATCCATGATCTCCAGTTTCTGGGTTGTCACTTGATGTGATTTGAAAGTGTTTTGAAACTGTTGATGTGCTGCAGAGGACACGATACCCCTGTCTGGGCACGACTGTGTGGTGTCTGTTCTTATCAGTTTAACACCTGATAATTCTCCATGAGGGGACTTCATATGGTAGGAATAATTTCCTCATGGAAAGGGTTGTCAGGCACCCAGTGAGGTTTGGAGCCCCCAGCCCTGGAGGTCTCCAAAGAGCACCTGGATGTGACAGTGTAGGGGCTGAGGGTGACAAGTTGGGGGATCAGCCGCAGCTTGGACTCGGTGATTGTGTGGCACCCCTGTATGCACACAGCAAATCCTCTGGGAATACTGGGGAGCAGAGCTTAGAGTTGGGCCTCCTGAGCATTCCCTGGCACAGCCTGTCCCATCCCTGCTCGCAGATAAACTCCAGGGAAGTCTTTACCCTAAATGGCCGCGAGCGGCGGCTGCTGCGAGCAGGCGCTCCGGGATGACTTGCCTGGTGAATAGAACATGATGTTTTGTCTTGCTGAAGCTTCTCTTCAGTGCAGGACTTGAGCCACGGAGCTGCCACGAGTGACTCAGAGCTGAATGTATGAATGTACATTTTCAGTGAGGACACTTTCCGTTTTTCTTTCAAATGTTGCCCCAAATGTGGTCATTTTTCATTGAAGGAAAAATTCCATTCGATTATTTTCCTTCTGCCTTTTTAATGGCTTGAGAGCAACAGCTCCCTGTGCTGTGGCTGTTTGTGACTACTGCTCTTTCAATCATTTACCTTAAACTTCTTCTCCTGCTTGTACCGGTTTCATCTGGTAAATGCCTTAAATTTCACAAACACCTTGAAGTGTGGTTTTTAAATAAATCAGTGGGGGGAGTGGGTGGTGTCCTGACTTCCTGTTTCTTACAACATGAATAAGAGAACCCGACCAATACTTGTCCCCTAATCTTCATGTGAGAGCTCTTTGCAGCCCTATTTCTTAAAAAGAAAAAAAAAGCCAACTCATTTGGGAAGCTCAGCTGTGAAGCTGTCTGATCATCTTATTAATAGGTTCTTTAATTAGGTGTGGGATGGGGTTTTTTTTTTCCTCTGAACTTATTTCTTTTTCTGTAACGTGAGGAGAAATTCCATCTGAACGTGAGAAAACTCCTTTGTGCCAGGGTTGAGCTCTGGAACAGGTTGCAGTGGTGGGAGGGAGGGTGTTGTAGAGTTTCCATCCTCAGAGACCTTCAAAACCCACTCCAAACAATCCAGAACTCTGAGGAATTGGGCTCTGAGGACTCCAGTGCCTTGAGCCAGGAACCTGACCTGGAGAGCTCTTCCTGGATTGCTTTAACTTGCTTCATGTGATGTCATGTGGATCAGTGGTGATCCCATCTGCCTTAAAGTTCTTAATGCTGTCACTAGCATGGATAAACCTTCCCAAATTGCCAGGGCAAAGTGTATTTTGGCTTCTGGGGGTAAAATAACTTCAATCTTTCCCCACTGTACTGTCCTATCCCCCCTCTTTGCCCTAGTCCTGATCTGATGTGGTATGAACAGACTGAGGGAAGATGTTCTGGAGCAGTTTTTGGTATCACATGTGCTGTGGTGATTTATCTCTTCCATGACCTTTGAATTGTAGGTTCTCACCTCCAAGGCTCTTGCAGCTTCCTGCTTGTACCAGGATGTGTCTTTCCAGCCCTCATTTCCCAAGTGTCCACCCAGATGAGTCCCCCACCCTTGTGTTCTCAGTGTCCTTGTCCTGGCTCTCCCCAGCACTCTGCACTGTTTGCTCCTGTCCTGGCTTTCTGAATTCCTGTTTGACAGTGAGTCCTGCTTCCCAGATTTTTCCTGTTGCTGGTGATGGGTTCCTCCTGTTCCATCTCATCTCCAAACCCTCATTCTTCATGCAACCTTCATGCAACTTTACAGTGCAGGTGCTTCAGGAGCAACAGATCATTTAGTAGAAGCAAAACTCCTTGTAGTGTTCAGCAGGTTCATATATTCCTGGAACCTTCACTGGAGAATATCTTGGATGCTGCTGGATGAAACTCTCAGGGTTCCATTGGCTCATTTCTGAAGAATATGGCAACATTTTCTCCTTCCCTTCTGTTGAGTTGTGAAGCTTCTGAAAGGCAGTGGAGCAGAGTGGGCATCCCAGGAGGCTGTTTAAGGAATCCACCTCCCTTTCTCCCAGAGAGAATAGGGATGAGCTGCTTTTCCTGTCCCTGCTCTGCTCACCACCCACCCCAGATTCCTCAGCAGATGATCCCAGAAATCCAAGTCCTGGCCAGGGCACAGGGATGAGCAGCAGGACGATTTTTTAAATTGTTGGGTCTCTCCTGCTGCACCTCAGACTAGAATTCCACTAGACCAGAGGATCTGGGACACTGAGCAAGTGGACATGTGCTGTGCCTGAGGCTTTGGCTCTTCCATGGAAGAGGTTCAGTGGAATTATCTCTGAAATGTAAAATCTTGATTGGAGAGTTTCTTGGAGCTGTGATTTAGGGCTGGATTCTGGGTTGATTTAGGGCTGAAGCCTCAGTCCCTGCACTGGGAGGGAGGGAGGGATGGGCTGTACCTGCAGGTGGGAAGCTGAGGAACAGGCTGGAACAGGTCAGCAATGGGATTGGGATTTGATGCTGAGTTTCCTGTGGCTGGCAGAGCAAATCCTGCCTGGAGCTGCCAGGACTGGACACGGCATGGCTGTCGGGGAGGGAAGAGCAGAGCTTTGTGCTGGCTTTGACTCAGCTGAGAGTGTCTGTGATCACATCTGGACTTTTTTCTTCTTTTCAGGGATGCTGGAATACGACCCAGCCAAGAGGTTCTCAATACAGCAGATAAGGCAGCACAAGTGAGTGTTCTCTTCCTGCTCCTCCTGTACCTGTGCTCCTGCTCTCACTCTCTGTTTCCTTTTGACAGCAGACACATGGAAGTCACTAGATCTCCTTCCTCCAGCTCTGCTGGAGCTCTGGCAACCTCCACTTGGCTTTTTTCCTCCCATTAGAGCATCCGGTGAAGCACTGGAATTGCTAACCAGTAAATAAGGAATATGTTGGAAGTCTGTTTGTGGCATGCCTGCTTCTGGATAATTAAGGGTTCTGGATAATTTTTTCCAGAGGCCAGCAAGTACTAATGGAGCAGAACAGGAGGTCCTGAAGGCTTTGTTTTTATAGTAGGACTGTTCAGTAACGTGTGTTAGTTCTGGCCAGTCTGGGGACAGAAATATCCCCTGGTATTTGCTCCATATGGAGTCAGCATGTGGAAAAGCGTTCCAGGACAATAGGAAATTTTTTTTTTTCTTTCTTTCTCTTTAATATCACAGTCCTCCCTCCCCCATATCCTCCCCCATTTTCCGTGCCATAGTCAGGGGGGGAAATGCCCCGTTATCACTGAGGGTTTTTTTTTTTAAGGATCTGTTTGAACACGCAGGCTCTGAGCAGAGATTTCCTGGGCGGATAAAAGTACAAGAACAAAAAGCATCATGAGGCTGCTTCACTGCGGAGGCTGCATTAGCTTATCTCCTCTTGGAATGGGAAGTGCTTCTGAGGACAGGCAGAGCTGCCTCTGGACTGCAGCTGCTTGGCCCATGAGCCTGCCCTGATGCTTTTGGGAGCTGGAAAAGCAAGGATGTGATCCAGGGTGGTGCTGAGCCCACTCCATGCTGCAGGAACAGCGCCGCTTTCCTCTTGTGTCTTTGGAAAAGCCATGTGCTCTCAGGTGATGGTCCCTGGGAGGTGCCCAAGGAGCCACAGCCAGAGCCTGAGAGGCCTGAAGTGCACTGGGGTTCCGCAGGGAGCGAATGGGACCAGCTCCAATAGGGATTGGAGGGACCAGGGTGCAAGCAGAGCTGGAGGGGCAGGGTTTATGGAGCTTCCCAGGTGATTAATTAATTGTAAGGACAACTCTTTTGTAGTAGCCAAGCCCCAAGCCTGGGTTGTTTCGGGGGCTCTGGGCACAGGCATCTTCTATTCGAGGCTGCCTTTGCCTGCACGTGCCTCCCAATACCAGTGGCCATGACCAGAGGGGATCAGCTTGCCATGCTTTGTCAGAAGCACTGCAAAGAAGGAGGAATTAAGTCTGTGGAGTCATCAGTAGGTGTTGAGAAAAGCACTTCCCTTCCTGTACCTGCAAACCCCTGAGCTCCGGAGCTGCCCTGGGCCCTCATGGGTCACTGCCAGGTGATTGAGCTGGTTCCCCAGTTCCAGATACTCCATTTTGCCCTCCTCCCATGTGGCAGTGATTTTTTGTGTCAGTGTTGCCCAGCTGGAAGCACAGAGGGGTCTCCAGAGATGCTGCCTGTAGTTAGAAAGCTGAAGAAACTGGAGCACTGCTCTGGCACGGGGCAGCCACCGAGCTCCTCGGCTGCTGTGCTGAGCCTTTTCATCCCACAGCACCAAGAGGGGCTGAGGAAAGACTCTACCTGCAAACCCAGGAGCATTTCCAAGGCTTAGGCTCTTAGTAGTTTTGTGTGAGCTTAGCCAGTGCTTCTTAACAGGCTTTTCTCCCCTATTGGTAATTGCCTCCTTCCTCCTGCTGTGGCATCTAGTAATTACATCAAGCACAGCAGAGCTTGTGGCCTGGGCCCTGGATGTGTCTGTGTGGCTTCTTTTTGTGCTAAAGAATCCAGAGCTTGGTTCTCCTGCCTTTTCTTTAAATAGAAGCTTAGCCCTGATGCTTAACCTGACCTTGTTTTTTTTTTTTTTTTGGTAAATGGAGCACAGCAGGCAGCCATTCGGGTATTGGCAGAGGGGTTTGGGAAAGCACTTCAGTCAGAAGACATTTGATTTCTAGAACCCTTAGATTTCATGTATTGGGGTGAGTAAATTGTTAATGATTGTGGGTTTCTCTACACTCCTCCCCCCAAAAACATGTGCTAAGGCTAGGAGCTAAACCAGAAAAACATCAAGCAGCTTCCCCAGGCTGCCCTGCTGGGATGGATCCCATCTCAAACCAGAATCACCTCGTGCCTTTCCATGCTGCTGGAAGTCTCCTTTTATGTCTTTGAGCTGCTGTTCCTGGGGACTCACTCATATGGACAGTCAGGATCATCAAAGTGCTCTGAAATCAGCAGGAGCAGCCCCTGGGCCCCAGGCAGTGGTTTTGCACTCAGGCTGCTGGACCGGGCTGGTGTCAGGGTGGTGGGAAGGGGCAGTGTGCCCCTGCCCTGTGGGAAGGGTGATCCCAAGGGAAGCATCACAGAGCGAGTGTCCTGCAGCCACAGAGGTGGGGCTCAGGATCCATCCTTCCCCACTTCCCCTTCCATAAAGTGGGAAGGCCCTTGCAGTGGGATCAGGGATAAAATCAGCGGTTCAGGGGTGCTGAGAAAGCACCAAGGGAGCACAGAGTGCAGTTCCACAGGGAGCAGAGCTGCAGGAGGCAGGGAAGGCATCCAGGCAGCCCAGCAGTGGTAATCCAGCCATTCCTCCCATCATTCCTGTCAGCTATTCCAAATGCTTTTGCCCTGCAGCAGCAGAGGAATGCTGGAGGAAGAGTCTGCTGAGTTTCATCCCTGCCAGCTGCTTTCCTCCCTCCTCACTCCTGCAGCTGAACTGCATCAATCTCCTGTCTCTGCACTTCTGGTGGAGTGGGACAAAACAAAATGCTGCTCTGTTCAACCCTGTCAGTGCAGAGCAGACCTGGAGCTGGAAATGGAAATGAGTTCAACTTCTCCCAGCCTGTCATCTCAGAATTTAGGAACTGCCAGAAACCAACCCCTGAAGTAGCAGTGGAAGAGTCTGAAAACCTGCTTTCCCTGGAAGGACCAGACCGGGATGAGGTTCAGTGGAAAACCAGTGCTCATAGCTCAACTCTAGGAATATTTGGTGCTCCTGGGATGGGGATTGTAGGGCAGGGAGGAGAAGCTGCCAAGAGCCCGGGAGTTCCAACCTCCTCCCTGTGGATTATCCACCACCTCCCCTCTGCCCTGTGCTTTTGCTGAAGGACTTCCTGCTCACACACTGCATTTTGTTACTAATCCACTGACCTGCTGCAGCACTTAAAGTGATGAAGTGGATGCAGAATTCTACCTCTGTCCCTTGTTTCCAAGGCAACCATCCTCCCTTCCCTCTCTACAAGTGTCACACTTAATTTGTTCAGGCGCAGATCCGATTGCAGGAGTTCATAGCACGAGAGGGGAGGCACTTCCACTTTTTGTTAGTGGAGGTGCAAATTAACCTGCAGGCTGGGGTCTCCTCCTGCCCTCCTGGAGCTGCTGTGCTCCCTTCCCCAGCTCCTGTGGGCTTTGGAGTGTGGCTCTGGGATGCTGTGCTGTTTAAACCTGGGTACCAAACCCCTTGGAAATCTGTGTGGTGCTGCCGAGGGCTCCTTTGCAGGGGCTGACTGTGCTCCTGGGCTGTGTTTGAGCGAGGGAGAGGGGCTTCTCTGAGCCTCTGCTGCTGCCTGTGCACTTGTGGGCTTTCCCCATCCCTTCTCTGTAGTGCCAGACAGTGATCTCCCCTCAGCAGGACACAAAGAAGGATTCCTCTTCCTTCCTGGGGCACCTGGCTCAATTTTCCTGCCCTCTCACAGTACACGGAAGGGATCTTTCCTTCTTTTACCCTCATTCAGCAAATCAGTTTTGTAACACGATGTGTTAAAGGAGTGAATCTCCAGAACCTTTTGCAGGAGTCTGAACCATCCCTGCTACCTTTGGTCCTACCACCAGCTGGGAGAAGCTGCTGTTTTCATACTTTTGTTTGTTCTGAGCGTGACTGAAGAGCTTGGACATCTCTTGATCCACCAAGGGCTGGAGCAGTGATTGCAGGAACACTGCTCTGTGTGTGTGTGTGTGTTGCCTTTCCCTGGGACATTGTGTGCCTTCCACAATTGCCTGTGAGGGAGCTGAGCTAAACTGGAACCCTGTTCATTGCTGCTTGTGGTGACAGTGACCTTCCAGGGAGCTCGAGGCCCTTACATGGCATCCCAGGAGGTGGAGAATTGCTCATCCTGACCCTGGCTGGCAGGGCAGGGATCTGCAGCTTGGCATCTGCTCTCAGAGAAAACCATCCCTGTGCAAACCAAGCCAACTGCAATGTTTGTGACCCAAATGGGAAGTGAATAGCTGGGAGTGTTGGAAAGCTGCAGCTGTGCTTACAAGATTCTTATTTTAACCTTGCTTATACCAGGACTTGAAAAGAGCACAGGGAGGACTTGTGATACGAGATCTGAGCTTGGGAGCTGCAAACCAAATGGGCTCATTAAGCACTGGGCAACCCAGATTCCTCTTTTCCTTCAGTCCTTGACCCTTGCTGTCTTATCTCCCTGTGGCTGACAGCAGCTGTCTGGCCACTTCTGCCTGGCAGGATCACAATTAACGCTTGTGCTGCTGCTGCTGGGGGTTCTGAGCTTTGCAGGCTCCTCAATGAGCTTGTGGAATAGGAAGAAATAATCCCTTACTACTGCTGCCTTCACTCTGAAGCGTTTCTAAGCCACTCCCAGCCCTTTGAAACATAGACCAGAGAGGAATCTGCCTCTTGTAGAGGGATGCTCTGCACAAGTAGCACTTCTGAGATCCAAAATTTTTTCTTCTCCCTCAAGGTTAAAGCAGCTGCCACAAGCACCAGGTAACTGTGTGTGTGCCAGTGCAGTTGGCTCAGAAAACATCCCTGAAACTGGGAATAACTGGTGGAACAGGGCACTCAGTGGCAGGGCTCTGACCCAGCCCGTGTTTTGGGTGGTGGTGAGGGCAGGGTTGAGGAGAGGCTTTATCTCATGGCCATCACTGACCAGGAGGTGCTGCTTTCTGGCTCAGGCAGTGGCTTCCTGAGGCAGTTGAGCGTGTTCCAAAAGCCAGTGGTCCTCAGCTGAAGAGCAAATCTTCAGTGACAAACTCCAGCACCAGCACAGAAAGCAAAATGTTTGTCCCTGCTGGAAAATCCTTGCCAGGAAATACTCCACTACTCCATACAGAATTGCTCAAGGCTCCTTCCAAGAGGTCTTTGATTTTTCTTAGAACTTCAATGGATTTCTCTTTTCACTCTCTATCCTCATTACCATATATGCATATGCAAGTGTTTGAAATCACCTCCCAGAGGATGGAAGCATAATGACTGGAGTACAGTGATTCAGGTTTCTGCTGCTAATAAAAACCTATTTTTACTCTCCTGGTAAGTAGGACAGGAGGGAAGAGTGAGGCAGAGCTGAAATACAGCAAAATAAAAACACCAATTGCCATAGACTTCCAGGCTTTTTCCCTTTAAAATTCTCCTTTCAACAGCCATCACTCTGATCTCATTTGTCCTGCATATTCCCTTCTCCCGAGGTCTCTGGTGTGGAGTTTGGATCCCTCAAGCCCTGGTGCCCCTGGCAAACTCAACTGGTTGCTGGTGGTTCCTCTGCCCCTGTGCTGCTGATCCTGCCAGGCTGGACCAGCCCGGGCTGGGTTTGCTGTCTTGGCAGTTGTTTCCTCAATGAACACAGTCTCCAAGGAGGAGAAATGGACTGATCCCATTAGGAGAGTGGTGTGCCATGCGTGTCACCGAGGAAGCCATCCATGGGATCTGGGAAGGGCCCTGGGCCAGAATCGAGTTACACTGGTCCAGCAGCTGGGATGGGCTTTGCTTAACTCCTGTAGTGCCCCTTCAGGGACTGGAGGTGACAACTGCCAGATGAGATCTGGAGCAGTTCTTGTCCCTCTCCCCAAACAATACCTTCCTCCCTGCAGTCAAGGGGCTGCAAAACTCCATGGCTGCAGAGAAAACAGTTTAAAGATGCTAATGGTGAAGCAGTTTCTGGGTGAGAATTCACCCCTCCCTTGAATCCTGCCTGATTTGTCCCTGTAGCTGCATTTCCATTTGTTTATCTCCTCACTCCTCGCTTTTCCTGATAGTTTTGTTAGAATCCCACTTTTTTTTTAGGCCGGCTGTCAAAGCAGTGTAAGAGTAGAACAAAATGATAATTACAGCTCTGCGCAGGAGGTGCCTTCAGCCTTCCTTCCTGAAAGGAATTTGGAACTGGGGTGATAAAAACCAGATGGCTCAGGTTGGTGAGAGTTCTTGGGCTGGCTCAGGCCCTCCTCCGTGGTTGGAGGCCAGGAGTTAAGGGATGCCAACTGCAGGGTGAGAAGCATTTGTGTCCCATCAGCCTCACGTGGGCTGGAAAGTTGTGTTAGAGGTACCTGAGTCTGGAGGAACTTCTGCTCCCACCCACATTTAGGGGGTCATTGGGAGTGTGGAGGCTCCAGCAGCCTCCCAGGAAACTTTGGGTGCCCACATGCAGCACTGGGAGATGTCCCAGACAGTCTGGAGTCAGAGCTCTGCTATGGGAGTAGGATGAAAACCTAAAGAGGTTTATCCCATCTGGCTCTGGGATGCTGCTGGAAGCAGCCTGCTGGATTCCTGATCTGATTAAGAACAGCTTTCAGAGACGATATCCTTTCCTGGCCAGATGGCAGCACAGGGTTTGGTGGTGATAGGAGTCCCTTGAGACAGGGGGGGATAAAAAGATAAAGTAGAAGCATTTCTGCTGTGGCCTTGGTGCAAACTGGCTTTTAGAGGAAACTGCTGCAGTAACTGCCCCTCTCCTCAGGCTGGGATCCTGCAAACTTCTGTCTGTTGGGCTGGATCAGCCTCAGCTTCGGGATAGGGGAAGTTCCTTCTGTCCTGCTTGCTTGGATAATAAAACCCAGGAGCTCTGGCAGCTCTGCTGATGTGCTTTGACTTACAGGTAGTTTGGGCTGGAGTTGGTGATGCAGAGAATGATCCTGAGCTTCCCTCTGCCCCTGTCCCTCTGTTCCTGTCCTATTCCCAGTGTGTCCTTCAGCACACCCCAATCCTAACACCTTGGCCAGCCCTTTTGTTTTCTCCTGACCTGGCACGGGTGGAACTCCCAGCTCGGAATATTCGAGGTGGGCTGGGGCCATCCTCACTGGAGGACTCCTGCCTGCCTCGTGCACTGACCCAGCTCTGCCCTTGGGCTCTCTGCAGCTGGTTTAGGAAGAAACACGCTCAGGCAGAGGCGCTGGTGCCCATCCCTCCCAGCCCCGAGACAAAGGACAGGTGGAGGAGCATGACGGCGGTGCCTTACCTGGAAGATCTGCATGGCTACAATGAGGAAGAGGATGATGACTTGTACGTCATTGAAGATGATATCATCTACACTCAGGACTTCACAGTACCAGGTAGGGGAGAAGTTGGTTGTGGGGGATTTTTTGTGTTTAAAGCTTTTTTTTAGGAAAGGCCTCGAGGTCTGAATAATCCTTTCAGCAGAGGAGATTCTTGGCTGTAGAATGGTGTGAGTGAGCCACGATGCTCCAGATTCCTCAGTCCTTGATTTGATCAACCAGGATGCCCATCCCAGTGTTACCCCTGTGCCAGCTTCTTCCCATCTCCCAGGAGCAGCTGCTGCTGGACTCTGCCGTTAATTCTTTGGGCCAGTTTTGCTAGAATGAGTTATTGGTGAGCTGAGCCCTGAAATGACTCTGCCTTCAGGGTATGTGGCACACCTGGGGGATCCCCTGCATGCTGGGAGACTGCTCCCAGCCTGGTCCTTGCCTTCCTCAGCTCTATGTCCACCCCAGCCTGGCCACTGCCAGTGCTTCCCAGCTCCATGTCCATCCCATGCTGGCAGGAGTCTGAGGTTAAGGATCACACTGGGAGCACTGACACCAGGAATTTCACCCTCCTCATACAAACAGCAGCGTTTAAACCCAAATCAGAGCTGTCATGGCAGATGACAGGCAGATTACTGGAAGATCTTCCATGTTCTCTATGTAACTTGTGCTGTTTCAGAGGGATTAGAGACCTAAAGGATGAGAGGGGCTGGTGAGGTGGGATGTGCAGTGTTTGTGGTGGGCAGGAATCCCCTCAACACTGGGAACACACTCGTGGGAGGAGCAGGGTGAGGAGGGTCCCAGCACAGACCCTCGGTGGGTTTGTGAGGCATGGCAGAGCTGGGGGCAGCTGCAGAGGGAATAAATGTGAATTTTCCCACCAAAGTCTTCCTGCAGCATCCCTTTGAACCTGCCCAGTGCTGCGTTTCTAGCAGTGATCCCATATTAAAATATAAATTAAAAGCCCCCGTGTACATGGGGGATCCGTTCAGCTGTGGCTCTGCTGGGCAGCCAGAGCAGGAGTGTGAGTGACTCATGGGTGGGGGTGGCTGTTGGCTTTGAGGGGGGGGAAGAGGAAACCTCATTAAATCCTCTGTTCTTCAGAGGAAGAAGGGGCTTTGAGGAAGTGCTTTCATTTTTAAAGGGTTATTTAAAGATTCATGCAGCTCTGTGGGGAGATGTAAATGTTCCAAGCCCTTGGTTCAATCGGTGTTAAACATCCCATCCAGGGAAGAGCTGGGAGAGGATGGCTGTGGCCTGGAGGCAGAATCCTCTCCCCACTCTTGTGCAGTGAAGGGATGTGGTCATCCTGGTCTTGCTTGGTGCTTTTGTGCTGCCTCAGGTCTAGAGGCTGAGCTCTGCTCTTTCCTGTCCAACATTAACCCCTCCTGTGCTGCAGCCCCATCCTGCAGCACCTGCTCCTGGCTTTTTCAGTCTGAGGCTGGAAAATACAGCCAGGACTGGAGCTTCTGAGCCAAGCCTGGTGCTCAGGAAGCTGCATTCCTGGCTGCTCATGGTGCCTGTGTGCTCAGTCTGACAAACAGCGATTCAAAGGCTCTTTGCGGTGTTATTTTGAAACCTTTTTTGGTGCCTGAATGAGCTGGATGCGGAGCCATTAAGAATGTGAGGGGTGGCAGAGATGAGCAGGGATGAGCAGCCACGTTCCTGGTTCCTCTCTCAGCTCTCCCTTTATTTATATTATTTTTAGCCCTGCTGGTGGTGAGGGTGAGGTGGGCAGGAGCTGCTGGGGCAGACGCAGCGCTGGGTCAGCGGTTCCGCGGGGGCAGCAGTTGCCAAGACTCCAGCCCGTGCAGAATTTTTATTTTCATTAATTTGAACGTCAGCAACTGTCATTGGTGAAGGAGGTAAAATTAGCTCACGATTCACCTCCCTCCTTGATATCCATAATAGACTCCCGGGACTGTGCTTTTGAAGCAGGGAAGGAGGGGAGGAGGGAAGAGTCACACAAAAGACAAGTGAGCTGTTTGGATAGATTCTTTTTCCCTCCCCAGTCAGAAATGTTAATTGACTTGGCCCGAGTTCAGCCGAGGGAGGGGAAGGAGAAGTGCTCGGCTTTGCTCTGAATGAGGTTGTTTGAGGCTCTGCAGTTGTGCTGGTGGGATGGAGGGATGGCATGCAAAACCTGGAGCTCTGGGGTGCTGCAGCCAGGCCGTGCTGGGCTGGGGCTGTGGCCTGACCCTTGGGAGCCCCATGCTTGGAGGCTCTGGGGCCCGTGTGTCTCTTCTAGAGCTCAAGAACTCCCTGAGCCCTTTCCAGCCATCATCCCTCCAGAGGGGTCAGGCACTGGAGGAACCCATAAGCAGGGCCATGAGCTTTGTGCTCCTGAGCCTGCTGCTGTGCCAGTCACTGCCGGAGTGCCAGAGGCCCTGGCACATGCCCTGGGGGGCCCAGAGCACCCCCATCACTGCAATCCCTCGTGGTGAGCTGGGCTGGGCCAGGAGCTGTGCTGCTCTGGAGTACCAGGCTGGGCACTGCAGGTGCCAGCAGCTCCAGCAGTGCCAGCGTTGGGTGCCAGGAACCAGGAGCTGTCCCTGGTCACTCGGTCCCTGTCTGTCCTCATGGCAGGAGCGCTCAGGTAAGCAGCTCCAAGCCAGTGACTGGGAGCTGTGGCAGCACTGGGAGGGACACGGCGGGGAGATCCTGGAGGAAATCGATTGATGTGTAAGCCAGGATACACCCACCCCTCCCTCCCCATCTCTGGCACTGGCCAGGGGTGATGTGGCAAGGCACGGGGGTCCGAGGTGGGACCCTGCTGTGCTCCCCCAGAGGAGAAGCAGCTGTCCCAGCAGCCCTGAGTGTCCCCCCCAGCTCCCAGCAGTGGGGTGATGGTTGGCGCAAGCAGAGCTGACGTCCCGCCCGGCCTTGGCAGAGAAAGGATTGAGCATCCTTTAAAGAAAATTATACATAATCGTCTTACAGCCTTTGCTTCCACTCAAACCTCTGAGTCATAACTGAAGGGCCCTGGAGCGTGACGTTCCTGCTGGAAGGAAATTGCCTCGGCTGGATCCGGTGGGGGGGAGCCAGGGGCCTGAGGAAGCCCCTCCTCAGCCTGTGCTGGGCTGGGGGCTGCACCCTGTTCCCAGTGGGAGCACCCCGGGATGCAGCCACATCCCTCTGTCGCTCCCCGAGTGAGGGGATGTGACCCAAGCCCCGGCTGTGGCAGCAGGAGATGCCTCTGGAAATGGCTCTTCACCTGCTCTGCTGAGTCACAAGGAGCTGAGGAGGGAGAAGAGCTGATGACACCCCTGGGGTGTTCCCTCAGGGGACAGTGACACAGCTGAACCCCAGCCCTGCCAGGAGAGGCTGTGCTGCCCCGTTCTGCAAACACACCCAGCCCCTGGCTACCCCCAAGTTGGTACCTGGGGCTGGGACCCGCAGAGAAGGCAGGAGGAACGGGGGCGACCTCATCCACTGCTGCCCCTCTGCTCCCCAGAGCAGCTGGGCTGCTGCCTGAGCTCTGGGGCAGGGCACACAGTCTGGGGAGGAGGGGACAGTGTGTCTGTGCTGGGGGAACGGGGCCCAAACCAGTCCTGGAGGGGGGCAGGGAGGGAGGTGCAGTCTCGGGCTCCCAGCCTTGCACATCCCGGCTCGGGGGTCCCTCTCCCGCGCTCCTCGCAGGCGCAGGAACGGGTCCGGATTTCCCGCAGGAGCAGGATCCATCCTGGGCCCCGGGAAGGGTCTGCTGCCACCCCCTGACCGTGGCCGTTCCCTTGCAGGACAGGTGCCTGAGGAGGAGGCCGGGCAGAACGGGCAGAGCCGCGGCAAGGGGCTGCCCAAGGCCGTGTGCATGAACGGGACGGAGCCGGGGCAGCTGAGCGCCAGGGCCAAGGGCGAGCGCCGGGCCAGCGCCTCCTCCAACCCCTCCCGCAAGGCCTGCTCTGCCAGCAGCAAGATCCGCAAGCTCTCCACCTGCAAGCAGCAGTGAGCTCTGCCCAGGTACTGCTGGGGCACGCCGGGCTCTGCCCGATGGAGCGGGGGGGACATCTGAGCCTGCCCCAGCCACGGGCAGGGGGAGGGAGCTGAGGGGTGTTTTGTAGTCTGGATCCTGAGCGTCCCTCTGCAGAGTTCCTGGGAGCCAGGGCTTGGATCTCCTGTGGAGCTGGGGGTGCAGAGCCCAGGGGAGACCCCTCCGTGCCCTGCTGTGCCCACCTGGCTCTGCTCTGGTCTGCCCTGTCGTGTGAGAGGTGCTGCAGTGATCTCTCTCCCCGCCTGGGCTGTGCCATGACACCCCCTTTCCCGGCACCAGGGCCCCTCTGCCCTGCTCCCAGCCTCACCACCTAGCTGGACTTGGGGAGCACAGAGGGAGGCCGAGCCCCAGGGTGTCCCCGTGGGACCTCAGGAGGTGGCCCTGTCACCGTGGCCAGTCCAATGCCATCCCCAAGCCACTTCCAGGGGAAGCTGAGCCCACTGCCTGCTTCCCCCCCTCCTTCCTGCTCCTTCCTCCCCAGCTCCCAGCCCTGTCCCCTCCTTCCCACCCCTCATTCATAACGGAGCCAGCAGTGACTCATGTTCAGCCTCATCCGCCCCCGGCCTCATGCTCGTCACGGCGCTGCTGGGGCTGAGCTCTGTTATCTCCTGGATCACGACCAGCTTTGTGGTGTGAAAAAAGCCCGAAATAAAAGCTGGATCCTCCCCCTGCAGCTGTCAGAGGCCCGTGGCAGCTCCATCTTTAATTCATGGGGGCAGTGAGTCACCTGCGGGGAGTCAGTGCAGCCTGGGATGGGGCTCCCCGGGACCTGCTGCTGCTCCTGTCCCTTCCTGCTCAGCTGAGGGCTGCCCGAGCCTGGCTGGGTCACTCCCCCCTTAGCCTAGAAACCTTTTGAAGGAAGGGAATGCTTCCCTGCTTGGCATAAATGACATTCCTTGGTGGTGTTTTCTCCTCAAGGGTTTTGCTTCGGGCAGGTCTGAGGGACCACATGCTGTGGGAGCCCCTAAAACCTTCCAGGGGCAGCACAGGGATCCTGAGCCCCTCGCTCCCATCCCAGGGTGCCAGAGGGAGTCCTGGGGCAGGGTGCAGGGCAGGAGCAGAGCCAGCACCCCAAACTGGGCAACCCCTACCATCCCTAACCACCTTCTCTCTGTTCTCCCCACAGTGTCCCTGGGCCCGGGCCAGCCTGTGTCCCCCTCCTTGCCCCAGCTCTGCCTCTCTCCTGGGACTGGACTGTGCTTGCAATCCAAAAGGAAACCAGAAGAAACCAACCAAGGAGCCCCCCTTCCCTCCCCGCACCCCCTGCTCCGGCCAGCGCCAGGACACAAAGCTGCAGCGGCCACACCTTCCCCATGGGACACCTGGAAGTTGAACTCTGCGGCTGCCAGGACGCTGCCCCCTTCCCCCCAATCACTCTTTGCCAATCAAGACACTGATTCTGTTTTTAATTTTGTGATGGGAAGGGTGGGATGAGGGGTTGGGGGGGGGTGGGACCCTCTCCCTCCCCCCTGCCAGGCCCCCTGGCCGTGTAGAGTCGTGCAAAGCCATTGCCGTGCACTTTATGTTTTAGACTACTGTTATATATTATATATTTTCCTCTCTTTTTTTCGTTTTATTTTTTGTTTGTTTGTTTTTTGTTTTTTGTTTATATTTGCGGTATATTTAGAGATTCCTACACATCGTGATGTGTTAAAATAAACCAGATGAGGAAAAAAAAAAAAAAAAAAAACAAAAAACAGGTATCAAAACAGAGCAGAACTCTATTACACCTGCATGCTGCACGGGGGCTCGGAAGGGAGCAGGGCCCAGGAAGGGCTCAGAGCTTGGGAGGAATCTGGGCTCCAAAGGGATCAGGGTGGTGGCAGCCACTTGGCTTTTTTTTCTGCTTTTTTTTTTTTTTTTTTTGCTTTTCTTCCCCCCCCTTTTTTTTTTCTTTTTTTTTTTCTTTTTTAAAGAAAAATAAAGTGAAAACAGCAGGTGGGTTTCATGTCCTTCCTCCTGCAGCAGGGTGTGACCAGCCCCTCTTCCTCCTTTTCCTTTTGGAAGGGCACAGCCCCCCTAGGCAAACCCTACACTTGTGGGGCAATGCCAGGCCCGGAGCCCCCCCTGCCCCCCACCCCCACAGAAGGCACCATCCCGGGGGGGGGCAGAAGGTAAGAAAAGAGCTCAGAGATGTCACGGTTGGTTTTGGTTTTTCTCCTTTGTTTATAGACTTAAAAACGCAGAGGTGATGGAGGGAGAGCTTTGGGCAGAGCCTGCACAGAGGGAAGGGGCAACCCGGCCTCTACTCGCATGCAATGGGGCTATGGGGGGGCCCTGCCTGTCCCCCCCCCGCTGCCGAGTCCCAGGTACCACAGCCGGGGCTGGGCTGGGGCATTTCTTTCTTTCTCTTTTTCACCCGTCCTTTGAAACACAAATAAAAACCCAATAAAAAGTGAACACCCCTCCCCGGCCCCCCCGCCCCGGAGCAGCAGCCGCCTCTGTAAAAATCAATAAATATCCTTGAGCCCCCACTGAGCTCCTGGGGGGCACTGGGGGTCACCCCCAGCACATGCTGGGGATGCCCCGCTCTGCTCTCACCCTGTACCCTGGGCCGGGGGGCAGCACCAGGGGCAGCACCGGGCACCCTCACCCCTCCGGGGGGTATTTTTGGGGTCCCCGGGGCCGATCCTTCCCCCCCAGCCCTTGGGCTGCCGCTCTGGGGACCCCCCAGGAGGAACTTGAGCCCCTCTGGAATCCCCCTGGCCCAAGCCCCCCGCTTCCAGTTTAGATCCCAGGCTCCCTGCAGATTTTGGAGGGGGGGAGGTTGGGGTTGAGGAGGTGACTGCCCCTCCCCAAATTACCCCCTGGCCAGGGTGGCACCACAGCGTCCCCCGCAGCGGGGACACCCAGCTCCGGCCCCTTCCTGGCGGGGACATTCCCGGCCGGATGAGAGGCTTATTGCTTGTAAAACCTCGGAGAGAGGGGAGAGCCAAGGTGCTGCGGGGGCTCAGCGGGGTGAGGGCTTCGGCCAAGTCCCTCAGCGCTGACCCCCGGCCAACGCTCGGCTTCTCCCCCAGCCCAGGCCCTCGCTCCCGGGAGCCGGGGGGCTCGGCCACCCCACGCTACCGGACCCCCGCGCTGAGGTGACAGCCAGGGGCCCCCACGCGCCCTCCTGGCCTGGGCCGGGACCCCCTTCCCGCACTGGGCACCCGGTGCCGGCAGCAGGAGGGGACGAAGCCCTGAACGCTGGTGGGGGCCGAGCCCCCCTGTGCCGGGGTCTCTCCCCTCGTGCGGGGCCTAGACCGAGCTGTGGTCGGGGGAGGCATCGCTGGCCGCCACGGCCACCGTGCGCTCGGGGGTCTCTCTCTCCGCCGCCTTCCTCAGGTGCCCGTAGAGCCGCTCCTCCAGGCCGCCGGCGATCTTGTCCATCAGCTCCGAGCCGGAGCCCAGCCCCAAGCACCTCCCGGGGCCGGGGCAGTCATCGTCCTCAGGGGGCTCAGAGCCGGCCTTGGGCTCGGGGGCTGCCTCTCCGGGCTCCTCCACGATCACCTGGATCTCGGGGTCGGGCAGCGCCGGGGCAGGGGGGACCCCATCGGACGCCTCTGCCGCCTCCTCGTCGCCGGCGCTGACGATGCGGGGCAGGGGGCTGTGGAACCGGGAGTCCAGGGGGTAGTTGGCGCTGTCGCCGCGGCGCAGGGGCGTCCGGTGCCGCTCCAGCGCCGGGTACCGCACGCCGGGGTCGCTGAACTGCTTGGTGTGCTGCCACTGCTTGCGCAGGTGGGTGCGGGAGCGGTGCTTCCCCCGCAGCGGGGACTCGTCGAACTGGGGGTCGTGGCGCACGAAGGCGTTGAACAGCGCGTCCGTCTTCTCGTCGATGCTGTAGTCCCGCCGGGGCAGCCCCTCCCGCCCCGGGAACATCTGCCCGTACGGGGACCAGGCCAGGGGGCTGTGGGGACGGAGGTGTCCCCCACCCGCCGCGCCCAGGGTCGCGCCGCCCCCCTCCTCCTCTTCCTCCTCTTCCTCCTCCTCCGGATCCCGGCCCTCGAAGCTCTCGAAGATGGTTCCTTTCCGCCCGGCGCTGGTGAAGCAAATGCGCTTCTCGGAGGCTGTCTGGTCCTTGGGGGGGCCCTCCTCGCCCCCCCGGCTGGGCGCCTCGATGGAGGCGTAGCCACTGTCCATCTGCAGCAGCTTGCGTGTGCCGGGCTCCGACTCCTCCGGCTTGGGCCGACCCCAGAACTTCTCCTCGGGGCCCTCGGGCTCATCCAGGGAAGGGGAGGGGCAGGGGGGCACGCCGCTGGCGGAGGAGACGCTGTCCCCGCCGTCGCTGCGCACCGAGTCCTGGTCGTTGCTGCGCTCGGAGGCCGCGTACAGCTCCAGCGAGGCGCGCAGGCTCCAGATGTCGTGGTAGGCGCTGGGCTGCTCGGGCACGCTGGACTCGCCGGGGCTGCCCGCGCCCCCCTCGCCTGGCTCTAGCCTGCGGGCAGCACCCCGGGGTCACGTCAGGGACAGACCCCGCAGGCAGCGGGCAGGGATGTGCCGGCCCGGCCCCCGCGGGCTCCGCAGCAGCGCCACGGTGCCACCCGCTCCTCCATGCTGTTGCCACCACCGTGCCCCAACCCAACCTCCCCCTCACCGGCCCCCCCCAGACCCCTCACCCCAGAGCCGCATGCCCCACCAGAGCCGCAGAGGTGGGAGCCCCGCATGCCCAGGGCAGCGCGGGGTCCTCGGCGCCTTCCCGGTGCCCGGCTCACCCATCCCCGTCCCCTCTTATCTACTGAAAAATACCTGCCGAGAGAGGGTGGGGGGCTGGCGGGGGAGGGCAGGAAGGGGCCCCCCGCAGGGTGGAAGGACACGTCGTCCGTGTGGGCAATGTACTGGATGATGTCGGTCTGATGGGGGTCCCGGTCCTCCTGGTCCATGCTCTCGCTGGCCGCCCGCTGCCTCTGAAACTGCCGACGCTTGGGGGATCCTGGGGGGCGCAGGGCAGGGCTGGGGGGACAACCCAAGCGGCACCAGCAGCCCCCCACCCACACATGTCCACCCACCCTGCCCAGCCCGGCGGGGCCCCCGCTGACCCCCACCTCTGGTGTCCAGGCTGGACGCCCGCTGGGTGCTCTCCAGCTTCCACTTCTTGATCCTGAAGTAGGGGCTGGCCCCGTCCAGGCTGGCGTGGCGACGCAGGCGGGTGAAGAACTGCAGGACGGTCCCCTGGGGGGGGGTCGGGGGGGGCTCCCCGGGGCCGGCACCGCCTGCCCCCGCCGCCTTCCCGCTCCTGGGTGCTGCTGTGAACTGGGGGTATGGGGGGGCCGTGAGTGCCCGCTCGGAGCCGAGCATGCCTCCCCAGCCCCCCCGCATCCCACTCGGCTCCTTTGTCCGCTCCGCAGAGCCGGGCTGCAGCAGATGCACAAATGTCCCCCGGGGCAGGGACAAGGCGGGGGCGAGGGGGACAGAGCCTGTTTCTAGCTGGGTGCCCACGTCTCTTCCTGAGCCCTGGCACGGAGCGAGGGGGCAGGGACGGGATCTGGGGGAGCAGGGAGGGAGCAGGACAGGACCCTTGGGGCTGTGCAGGCTGGGAGCCCCTTCCCCTGCCCAGTCCCGGCCCCCCGCCCCAGCACTCACCGAAGGCCCCTCCCCGGAGTCGGAGGAGGCGGACGGGCTGGCCTCCGTGAAGCTGGTGTCCACGGTGGAGTTGTAGGTGTCCCCGGGCAGGGCAGAGCTGGGGCCCACGGCACGGCTGGGGAGCACTGGCCGGGGCAGGGCTCCCGCAGGGGGCTGCAAAGCAGAGCACACTCAGGGGGTCTGCACGAGGCTGGGGACAAGGAGGGAGGCCTGCACCCCAAGACCTCCTGTCTCTACTTCCAGCAATGCCCTGAGACTGGGCCCAGCGGTGCCTCCCCGGGGTGCTGCAGGACGCCTGGCCCCCGTGTCCCATCTGTCCCTTGGGCACTGAGGGCTCACCTGGAAGATGGCGAGGCCGGGCTTGGGCGGGGGCAGGCGGGGGGTCATGGCCAGGCTGTTCTCGCTGGACTCGCACTCGTGGATGGTGACAATCTTGAGGGCAGGCGGCGGGAGGTGCAGGTGAGTCAGGCGGGCGTTCTTCAGGTGGTGGAAGTCCCCCTCTGTCAGTGTGTACCTGTGGGACAGCTGGGTCAGGAGGGGCAGTCCCAAACCCCCCGTCCCCCCCTCAGCCCAGAGCTTCACCTCCTCCCCTTCTCCTGGGTCTTCTTGCCCTGGTCAAAGAGCGCGGCCTCGTTGAAGGAGACGCGCCGGGCAGTGGAGGAGCTGGAGGACAGGAACCGCTCGCTCTCCGCATCCCGGTAGCTGGAGGACGACAGGCACTCAGGGTCCTCCGCTTTGCCAGTGATATCTGCAGAGAAGGGGGTCAGCAACCCCACCGCGGTGTACCCCAGCTTCCCCCGCTGAGGCTTGGCAAACTTGTTGCACTCATGGCCTCAACGCCAGCCCGGAATTCCCTGCTCCCAGCTGCCAGTCCTGCTCCACAGCCAGGGATGGACAACGGAGGGCACAAGGGGTGTGTGGTGGTCACTGCTGCGGGGTCGGGGGCTGCACCTTGGGAGGGGAGGGCCCAGGAGCTGCCTCACCTCCCTCCCCAGAACTCGGGATGAGCACAGCACTCGGGTCACTCACCCTGCGCCTGCTGCGAGTCATCCAGGTAAGTGGTGTTGGTTTTCTCCGGGTCATCGCTGGCTCTGCGGGGGGAGGAGGGTCAGAGGTGCCCGGGCCAGTCCCCCCGACCCTCCGTGCGGCGCCACACACCCCGGGGACAGAGGCGTGGTCACCCCTCGCCCACCTGGAGTGCCGGCGGTCGGCCTCGCAGCAGCGGCGGCAGATGATCAGGATGCCCGAGAGCAGGACCAGGGTGCCCCCGATGAAGATGGAGAGCAGGGCGAGGAGCAGCACGTACCCATCCTGAGGGGACACCTCGCCGGGCACCGCCTGCCCGGGGCCGAGGGGCTGAGCCGGGGGGCTCCGGCCCACCCCAAAGCTGCCCCCGCCGCGCTGACGCCAGCGCTGCCCCCGGAGCCGCCGCGCCCCCCCCAGCCGCCACCCCCCGCCGCCCCCGGGCCCCGCCTGCACCACGGCAACGGCAACCGGGGAGGCTGAGCCGCCCGCGGCCCCCGCGCCGAGAGGGAGCGGGGACGGGCTTGGGGATGGGGACGGCGACAGGACCCCCAACCCTGCCCCACCGCGGGGGTCGGCGCTCGCTGCCCCTGCCCGGGGGAGAGGGGCTGGACCCCCAGCAAGCAGAGCATCCCAGCAGCGCGCAGGGCACTGAGAACTGTCACCCACTCCCAGGGCAGAGCAGGGGGTGACAGCGGCGCTGCTGCCGTCCCCGCCCGAGCGAAGACGCCAGCCCCACGGCAGCCACGAGAAGCCACAGCTCCGAGCATGCATCCCCCTCCCGCGGGACCCCGGGGCTGGCGGCTCGGGGAGCGGCGCCGGAGACAGGCAGGGCAGGCAGGGACAGGCAGGACTCACCGTGGCGCTCTCGGTCGCGTTGTCCCAGGGTGTTGGGTCATCGCTCATGGTCTGTCCCGGCCCGAGCGTGTCCTGGGGCGGGGGGAGACAGAGGGAGGCACCGGCCGGGACGGCGGGGCCGGGCCGGGGGCGGCGGCGGCGGCTCCTGCCCGGCCCCTGCCCGGCACCGCGGTGCGGAGCTGCCGGGAGGGACCGGGAGGGAGGGACCGGGATGGAGAGATGGAGGGAGGGACCGGGATGGAGGGATGAAGGGAGGGTGTGCTCAGGGGAAGGATGAAGGGATGGAGGGTGTGGTCAGGAGCGAAGCAGGGATGGACGGATGGAGGGATGGGGAGGAGAGGGCAGAACCGCTGCCCCTCCCCAGGGAGTCCCTCACCCCCTCCGGGCACAGCCACCCCCCGGACTCGCGTGGGCACAACCCCCGGCCCCGCGAAGAGCGGCCACGGTCCCCACGCCCGGCTGGGGCCGGAGCCCCCAAACGGTGGCTAGCGCCGGTGGCCAGAGCTGGCCGGGGGGGGTGAAATCCCTGCCCCAGGTCCGGGGGGACACCGCGCTGCCGTCCCCGGGGGCCAAACGCAGCCCCAGCCCCGCCGCCGGGGGACCCCCTGCCCGCGGAAGCCCGGGGGGAGCCGCGCTGGGGGCTCCCGGCAGGGACGGGGGGCAGGTGGCCGCCCCACAGCTCGTGGCGTGGGTGTCGCCGGAGCGCCACGGGTGACGCTCGTGAGTCATCCCGAGAGCGGCTCCGTCACCGGGCTGTCCGCGCGGGGGGGGGACACCGAGGGGCCGGGGGGGCCGCGCCGAGCTCCTGAGGACCGAGAGCCGCCGGGGCTGGGGTCCCCCTCCCCTCCTCCGCGGCATCGGCCCCGCGGCCTTTGGGGACCCGGCGGGGACCTCATCGCCCTCCCGCGCGTCTGGCCCTTCCCGGGGGCTTCCGAGCTCCCGCTCCTGCTGCGAGGCCGCGTGTCCCCTCTGTGTGTCCCCTCCGTGTGTCCCCGGGCTGCTGAAGGGGCTGAGCCGGGGCTGGGTGGGCGATGCTGTGTCGGGGACCCCCGGAGCGGGCAGGGGTGGGCACTTGGAAGCCGCTCAAAATTAGGTCAGTGAAAAATGTGAATGGAGCCCGTGAAGGGGTGGGGACTGTCACTCGTGGGGACAGCGCAGGGGTGGCTGTGTCGCAGCTGGCAGTGAGGGACAGTGATGGCTGAGGGCAGCCCTGTCACAGGTCGGGGTATCAACCCCCTGGAGGGAGATCGGGGTCTTGGGGGCCTCCCGAGGCAGAGAACCCCCTGCCCACACCGGCCCTCGCGCCTCGCCAAGCTGCTGGGATGCAGCACGAGGTGAGGGGACCCACCCTGAGACCCCCGAGAAAGGGTAAGGGGGTGGGGAGGGGGGTCCCGCTTCCGACCGCATGGGGGGACCCCGGGCGAGGGGGCTGCGGCCCCGCGTGGGATGGGCGCCCCACGGGCGGGATCCCTGTGGGGCACCCGCAGGCCCGAGGCGGGGGGTGCGGGGGAACGGGGGGAGCGGGAAGAATGTCCCTCCTGTTCCCCATCATGGAGGAATCCCGTCTCCATGGTGACCCGACAGGAACAGGACGGCCATTGTCTGGAGGAGGGGGCCGGTCCCCGGGCTGTCCCCCCCGGGGGGGACACGGGGCGGGACCCGCGGTGGCCGCCAGTGCCCGGGGCGGGGGCTCGGGGTCGGGGGATCCCGGTGGTGCCGCGCCTCCGCACGTGGGAAGGGGTGCGGGGGGCGGGCCGGTGCTGCGCCCCACGCGTGTGTGCGACCCACGGGGTCCGGCAGCACCGGGGCTGGGCTGGGGACGCGGGGGGAACCCGCTCTGCCCCCTGAGACTGCAGCCCCGCGCCCCAGCCCGGTGACGGGGACGCAGTCAGGGATGTGGGGCGGGGATGGAGACAGGGATGCGGGATGCAGGCAGGGATGCGGGATGCAGGCAGGAACGTGGGGCAGGGATGGAGACAGGGATGTAGGATGGGCGACGAGGAATGCGAGCAGGGATGTGGGACGGGCAGGAATAAGGGATGCTGGCGGAGCTGGTGACAGGGCTGCCGACAGGGCTGGTGACAGCGAGGCAGGAGCCCCCGGGACCTCTACGCGCGGTGGGGCGTGATGGTCTCCCCTCGGCCGGGCCGGCTGCCTGTGTCGCGATAGGGGCTGTCGCGAGGCGGCGGAGCCAGACACTCACCTACAACCGAGACCGGGGCTCCATCGCCGCCGCTGCGCTCGGTGCGGCGGGGCGGCCCCGGGATTTATGAATGAACCGGAGCCGCCCCCGCGCGGCGCGGGCGTCACGTGGGGACAGGGGCTGCCCCAGCCCTGCCTGCACCAGCCCTGCCTGTACCCCCTGCTCCTCTGCCTGCCCCACCGTCCTGCCTGCGCCCCTTCCCGCACCTCAGCCTGCACCCCTGCTTTTATTCCTGCTTGCCCCAGCCCTGACTACAGCGCTGCCTGCTCCAGCCCTGACAGCACTCCTGCTTGCATCCCTGCCTGCACCACCCTTGCCTACACCAGCCCTGCCTCCACTGCTGCCCTCACAGCCGTCTGTGCCGGTCCTGCCCGCACCACCGCTCCCTGCATCCCTGCCTGCATCCCTGCCGGTACCCCTGCCTGTGCCACAGCCCTGCCTGCATCCCTGTCCCACCTCGCTGTGCCCAGCCCCGCCCCGAGCCCCCGAGCCGCCGGGGCACGGCCGGGCCGGGGCCGGGGGCGCGGCTGCCCCTCGCTGCGGAGGCGGAGCGGGCCCCCCGCCCGGCACCGCGGCACCCGGCGGGCGGGGGAGACTACAATTCCCATAAGGCCAGGCGGCGCGGCGTGCTTTTCCTCCGCCGGGCGGCGCGCGGGGTGCGTCGGGAGTTGTGGTCCGCTGCCGTCCCGGCCTGCCCCGCGCCGCCGCCGCTGCCGCCGCCGCCGCCATGGCCGCGATGTTCTGCGCCCGCCGCTTCCTCCGCCTCGCCCGCCCCTCGCTGCCGCTGCCCCCCACCCGCGGCTATGCCGATCCCGCCGGCGGCCCCGCTGCCATGGCCTTCACCTTCGCCTCACCCACACAGGTATGCCCGCCGCGGCCCCGGTCGCGGTGCCCCCGCCGCCGCCTCGCCCGGTGTCCCCTGAGGGCCCGGGGCGGGCGGGCCGCGGGCGGTGCTGCCGCCCCCGCGGGGCTGTTCGCTGCCGGGGGCTCTGCGGTTCCCGGGCACGGCCGGGCTGTCACGGGGCTGTCCCCGGGCTGACCTTGGCCCTGACCTCGGGCCTTGCCCGCCTGACCCGGGCGCTGCCGGGCCCGCCTGAGGCCGGTGCGGCGCTTCCAGAGCCGCTGTGCCTGCCGGGCCCGGCCCCGCCGCCGGTCCGCAGCGGGACACGGCCGGTCCGCCCCCGCCGGGCCCGGCCGGGGCTGTCCCCGGGGCAGGGCGCGGGCTGGCGCTGGGGACAGGGACAGCCCGGCAGCGTGGGCCGGAGCGGGGCCGGCAGCTCAGGGCTCCCCACGCTCTTCCCAGGCTGCTCCCGGCTGTGCCGGCGCCTCTCGCCCACTCCCGACTCTGTGTCTCCATGTGCCGCCTCCCCGCCGTGCCCCTGGAGCTGGGAACGCTTCCCCGCTGCCTTTGCCAGGACCTCTCCTCTGGAGCCCGGCTCCGCTCCCACCCCGTGCAGGTGCAGCCTGGCCTGGGCACACCTGGACGAGCTGAACCTGCCCGGAGCTGGGAGCTGGGCTGCTCCCTTGGGAAGGGCTCTTCCCTGGGCTCTCCATCCCCCCATCCCTGGTGACTGTGCCTTTCTGCCCTCTTCGTCCATGTAGGTGTTCTACAACGGTGCCAACGTGAAGCAGGTGGATGTGCCCACGCTGACCGGCTCCTTTGGCATCCTGGCGTCCCACGTCCCCACGCTCCAGGTGCTGCGGCCGGGCGTTGTCACAGTCCACGCTGAGGATGGGACGGCCACCAAGTACTTTGGTGAGCGAGGCAGGAGGAGCTGGGGAGGAAAGGTGTGCGTGGGGATGGTGTTCTTGGCGCTTTCACAAGGGAGGCTCTGCCCGTCCGGGTGTGGCCTGGTGCACTTCCAGGGATTTCTGCTTTCCCAGAGGTGCTGGAAGCTGATCTGGGAGCCGTGGGCTGGGGTCAGGTCTTGGTTCTGCTCAGGCTTTCTGGGACCATCCCCTGCTCCAGCTTGCCTTAGGGTGGGAGCGGAGTCCCTGAACGCTGGAACTGTGACAGGAGGGGGCTGAGGATTTGTTCTGGGAAGGGATGGTAGGGATGCCAGGGCTGAGCCCTCCGGCAGCCCTGGCTGAGCCACCCCACGTTGTGCCTCACAGTGAGCAGCGGCTCTGTCACTGTCCACGCCGACTCCACGGTGCAGGTGCTGGCAGAGGAGGCAGTGACCATGGACATGCTGGACCTGGCTGTGAGTACCCAGAGATTTCACCAGTCCTGGGCTCCTTCCCTTGGGGGAAATTGCTCCTCTTCTCTGCTCTGGGGTCCTTGTATTGGGAGCTTCCTGTGCCCAGAGCCCAGGGTTGTGTCTGCACCCCCACTGCATTTGGGATCGGAGGCTTGTGGCTCTTCCTTGGTGAGCTCTCTGGAGAGAGGGAGCTCTGCAGTCGTAAATCTCCACGCCATTCCCACCCCTTGGACAGACACTGACCTTGTCCTCACCTCCAGAACAGCTTCTCCCTGCTGATAAGGAGTCTGGGGCCAGCACAGCTGTGTCTGTAGCTCTGTGAGGCTCCCAAGTCAGGGGGGTCCTTGGCATCCATATGAAGGACCAGTGGCTGCAGGGGAGGGAGGGAGCGAAGGACAGTCCCCTCTCCTGCAGTGTCTCCCAGTGACACACATTCTCTGTGCCCTCGTGTCCAGACTGCAAAATCCAACCTGGAGAAAGCCGTGTCAGAGATGGCAGCAGCGTCTGATGAAGCTGCTAAAGCAGAAGCTCAGATTAAGGTAGAAGCTAACGAAGCCCTGGTAAAGGCTCTGGAGTAAATCCAGGTGAGGTTCCCCTGCAGCCTGGCTGAGCATCCAGACCTGCTCTAGGGCCTGCTGGGCTGGGTGAGGGGATCTGCCTGCTTTTGGGGAGCAGTGACCACAGCTGTCCCTTGTCAGGGTCAGGCCTCAGCTCTGGGGGGCTCATGGGGGTCCCCAACCTGGAGCTGACCTGGGGCTGCTAGGTGGCAGTGGGGCCTGGGGTTGGGCTGTGACACTCTGGGGTCCAGCCCAGCTGTGACACTGGAGTTCAGCCCTGACAAGGGTGGGGGGATAGTGCTGGGGCAGACTGGGAGCTGTGGTCACTGCTGGGGCCTCGCTGGTTCCCCAGGTCCCCAGTGGGTCTGGCCATATCTGGGGACAGCTTGGGGGCAGAGTGGGGCCCCACAGGGAGAGCAGCACATGATCTCTGCCACACACACTCCCACTAAAGACAACCAGCTTCAGTCTCAGGGGAGGTGAGGCCAGGCTCTTACCTCGTGGCCTCTTTTTGCTCTGCCCTGCACAGTCTGTGCCTCATCCCTTCCCTTCCCATGTGCTGGCAGCTGGGAATTGCAGCAGCGTGTGCTGTGCAGGGCTGTGAGTCACTGACAGCCTGCAATGGGCTCAGCCTGGAGCACAGGAGGGCACCAGCTCCTGCTCCCTCCTGATCTCTGATCCAGGTGCTCTTTGGTCCTGCTGGCTCGTGTTTACTCACAGCAGTGTCCAGCTGGAGTGGGGCCAAGCCCTGGGATTGGGATCCGAGCCCACTCCACACTAACCTGACCCCACTTGGTGTTTTGCAGGAATCCCACTGTGGATGCAGAACTCCCAGCCTGTCCCTGTTCTGCTCCCTGGCTGTACAGATGGAACAGGACAAATGGAGGTGGAGAAATGGTTCTGATCAATTAAAAGGAAATGTGACCCCCTCTTGTGGCACATCGCCTTCTTCCCAGGCAGCAGTTGCAGCTGGAGCCAGGAGCAGTTCCCAGCTCCTGCCCCAAGGCAGAGTCACCCTGGGAAGGGGTCACCTGCACTACCCTGGGTTTGGCTGGGCATTCCCAGGGGAGACTCACCCCCAGGAGGTTCATCAGGCAGATTTATAATCCCCTCCCTGTGCTCCAGCCATCCCCATCTCCAGTAACCACTTGGACTGCAGGATTTCAGGAGCACAGGAGCACAGATCTGTTCCAGAGCCAGCCCAGCACTGGCTGTGCCTCAGCCTCCGGGCTCCAGCGCTGCAGGAATCCACACTGGCACGGCAGGGTGCTTCCCACAGCTGGACAGCAGCTGCTGGGCTCTGCCCCATCCCCTGCTGCTGCCAGTGGCACTTCCCCTGCTCCTGGAGGAGGGCTTGGCGTGGAGAGGGAAGCAGATGCTGTGCACGGTGGAAATCTTTCCTGCTTCCGTTCGTGCTGGGGATGGCTGGAGCTGCTCTGCTGAGCTTGGTGCTCGCTGGGTGCAGCCCTGTCTGAGGGGGCCACCTGGGGTTCCTCAGGGCTCCTCACAGCCTGGGGAAGCAGGAAAGGTTCACTGGGCCGCAGCACCGCTGGGAAGGGGCGGGTTTGGCCAAGGGGACAGCTCTGCCTGTGCCAGGGATGTGTGTCCTCAGCTGCTGACGAGCCCCTCGCTCCATGCCACCCTCCCACGCCTTTCCAGAGGGATTTCGGGTTTCCACTGCTGTGCAGAGCTTCCGTCCCTCCCTCTGCGTTGCTCTAATCCCCTTTTCCCTGCAGCATTCCAGCCCGGGAAGGCGCGGTGGCTGCCTGTGAGGTCAGTGCTTGCCACCCCGGCGTCCTGCGTGCCCTGCGCGACTCCCGCCGCTCTGCGCTCGGAGCAGGGCACGGCTATTTTCGGCACTGCCACCCAGGATGTAATCTTGGCTGCCTCCTCACCACCACCTCCTCCCCCTCCTCTCGCTCACTCTGTCTTTCTCTCCCCCCCCTTCACAAGTGATCAAAAATAGAGCCTGTGGTGTTAAATTTCTCACTCTGTGGCTTATTAAAAGCCTCCGAGTGCCTGACGCGCAGCCTATTTGAAGCTCAGCCGACTTCCAGCTCCTGAGCTGCTCCAGTGCCTTTTCCCCTTCCCCTCTCATTCCATTTTTTTTTTTTTTTCCCCCTTAAAGGTCAGACATTGCACTGAGCATAAGCAAAGCTTCAGAGTCAGAGCTGTACTAATTAAAACATCTTGGGAATTACTGGGGCCGGCCGGCTCCCTTCCCTCTCGCGCTGCCCCTCTCTGTCCCCAGCTGCTATTTCGGCTGCGTGAGCCTCCCCCAGCACACGCAGCCGCGCTGACGGAAGGTGGCTGCCTCGGGTTTTTCATCTAATGGAAGAGCGTTGGCGAGGCCGGGAAGCTGGGGAAACGGCCAGCTGCTATTTTTAGGACGGGAAAAAAGTGTCTCCGTCAGCGTCCTCTCACCAGCTCTTCCCACTGCCTCCCGCCAGCGCCAGGGGAGCTGGGGGGGCCGGGGGATCCGGTCCTGCCCCCCTCGCTGGGTGCTCCGCAGCCTGATACCTGCTGGGACTTGTAGGCTGCATTTAGGGGGAGCATTGGGTGACCCTTCCGTGGCCAGAGACCCTGGGGATGGGACGTCATGGATGCAAGGACAAGGCTGTGTGCTGAGCCAGGACAGGAGCAGCCCTGGGCAGGGACTGTGGGTGCCTGGCTGGCGGCATCATAGCCCTGCTCACGCTGAGCTGCACTTTTGGGGGTGCAGGGCCTGTGTGGGGGATTGCCTGTGCTCCTCCACGCTGCCAGGTCAGCCTGTTCCCTGCAGCCTCGGCTCTGAGCCCCTCTGCCTCCGGCCCTTCCCCTCCGTGCTCATTATCTGCCTCTGCAGAGCCACGTTCTCCTCCTCCCTTGGCTCCCACTGCCCCTGCCAGAGCCACCTCAGTCACGTCCTGCTGCTGCTCCAGAGGCAAAGCCCGTTCGTGCTCCCAGCTCACGGCAGGTACTGCAGGGGTGAGCGCAGCCTGGGGGCTGCCAGGGAGGTGGGGGACAGCCCCGGTGTGGATCACGATGTGATTCAGCAGGTCACTCTCCCTCCTCTCCCCTGCCCCCACAGCAGCCTGGATTGTCACACCAGCGTGGCACTTTGCTGTTTGGAGTGCTGGCACCTGCCTTGGGGCACAGCAGCCTCCATCTGTGCTTTCTGCCTCTCTTTGCCGCGATGGGTGCCGAGGTGCCCCTGCCTTTGGCTCCCTGCTCTGCTGGGGCCACGCAGCCCCGGGAGCACGGGCGATGTGGCCGAGTTATCCCCGGGAGCCCGGGGCCTGTTTGTCTCCGGCTCTGGGCTGGGGCGTGGTGGGTGTGAGAGGGGAAGGGCTGCCCGGAACGCGGTGGGAGCGGGGGAGGGCCGGTGTTGCCCCCCTCCTCCCTTTCCAGCCAGGGCTCTCTCCCATGACTCGCATCCTCTGCTGCCAAATGGAGGGTGGGGAGCGGGGCCGGGAGCGCTCGGAAAGTGAAGCATCACGGATTCTGCCGGCGGCGTCGCTTCTCCGGGGGATGATTTCCGAGACGGGCCGGGTTCTGCCAGGCCAGATCTCCCGGTGCTGGCGGCCGTCCCTGCGTTCGGCCGCGTGGCATTTCCCCGTCCCACCCAGTCCCGAATGCAGGCGAAAGGTTCCAGCTCTCCTCTCTCTGCAGGAAAAACAACCCCAAACCCCACCGCAGCCCCAGGAAGCCCCGCTCCCGCCGGGCTGACTCACCCGGCAGAGCCGCCCCTTTCTTTCCCTGCCCAAACCTTGGCGCTGGGGATCCTGCTCGGCTCGGCTGCTGCCCCGCACCATCGCTGCCCACCCTGCAGCACCGCGCTGGGGCTACAGAGGTTGCCCCCACCCCTCTCACTGTCAGGGAGCTGCAGGATGTGGCAGCAGCTCCCCAGAGTGTGGGGACCCCCCCAGGGATGCCGGGCAGCTCCCTGCGTGTCCCGGAGGCTCTGTAGAGCTGGCCCCCTCCCAGCCCAGGCCCGCGGGTGCTGCCGCTGGCCCCGGCGTGGGAAGGTCAGCGGAGGCTCCACACGGAGCGAGCGCAGCCCGGAGCGTCCTTGGGCCACGCCGCCCTTGGGCGGCTCGAAGGCCGAATCCTCACAGCTTCCTTAGGATGGGGAGGGGGGGCCGGGCGCTGCTGCTGTGTAATGATTAACCCGCCAGCGTTAATCATTCCGGCCGGCAGCCTTTTTCCTCCGGGTTTCCAGCTCTGGAAAATGCTCCTTTTCCGATTCCCTCCCACGCACGTGGCCCCGCAGAGGGAGCGTGGCACAGCTCAGGGAAAACCCTGTGGGGAGGAGCGGGACCTGCCTCGGGGTCTGGCACCGGGATCTGTCCCGGTGGGGCCCCTCGGTTCTGGGGGTGCCTTGCCCGCAGATGGCGGCAGAGCCGTGGGGAGCGTCGCCCCGGCGGCCTCACCCCCAAAATCCCGACACGAGAGCGAGCACCCGCGGGCGTTGAGGAGGGCGGGTGCTGCAGCCAGCACGACAGAGCTTGTCACGGTGCTGCCGGGCCAGCAGTCCCAGAGTGCCACGCCGGCCACGCAGCAAACCTTGGCCCGGGGCGCGTTCTCTCGTGGGGAAACTGAGGCACGGATGGGAAAAAGCCACTGGCAGGCTGGGGAGAATGGGAACGGGACATGGGAATGTGACTGTGCGGCTGTGCTCGGCCGTTCCACCCCCGGGGAGCTCCCTGCGAGCTGCCGGAGGCAGGCAGGGGCGGTGGGGGCAGCGCGCTGCCCTTGGGGGTCCCAGGTGCCTCGGCAGGGGCTCGCTCCCGGGGGCCGTGGGCACTGCCCTCCAAGTGGCCTTGGAGGCCACTGTCACACGGCTCTGCTGGAGGTGGCCCAAAGCCGTAGGGGGCCGGAGGGGGTGCCTGCTCTCGTGCTGGGGGTTCCAGAAAAGCCCCCTCCCACCAGCTCCCGGCCAGGGCCGTGACCCGCGGGGGACAGGGGGAGCCTGGGGAGGAAGCGGCTGCCAGCTGGGCTCGACGCCGGCTACAAAGGCGGCCCAGAGAGCCCAGCGGAATGAGGTGGCACCCGTCCAGGTTCCCACAGTGGCCCTGGTGCAGAAAATACACCCGGAGCTGGTGGCGGTTGCCACAGCGATGGGCTGGGCGCCACGCCGGGGAGGGGGGCACGACCCCGGAGCCGGGTGTGCCGGCACGGGACCCCGGTGCGGGGCGGTGGGAGCTGCGTGGAGCGGTGGAGCCGGGTGCTGGCAGGGACCAAAGGCTCCTGCCCCGGCTCCCGCTGCCTCCGCCCGCCTTTGATGTGCCGGGACTTCGCCCTTGGTAAAGCTGGGAGGTTCCCAAGGAGCTCCCAGCTGGATCCTGGCATCCAGCACCCAGGTGCCTGGTGCGAGCCCCCCGCGAGCCCTGGGGCTCCGTAGCCGCTCGGTTCCCTTTGCCCTGCTGCAGCCGGGGGCTCGGAGCCCCTGCGGGCTCCCCAGTTCCTGGCGGGGCCGGGAGGAAGCGGCTGCAGCTGGTCCCGGAGCTGGGGCTCTTCCTGGCAGGGCTGGCGCCGGGCTGGGGCGTGGGGTGGGGAGGGAAAGCCGGGGGGCCGGGGCCGCTGCCCTCCGGGATGCCCGGGCAGGCGGCAGGGAGGGGTCGGCAGCGCTTCCATCCCCGTTCCCTCAAAGGCCACCCCTCCGCCGGGTATAAATAGCAGGATTGAGGCTGACACTGGAGTCACTTCTGCCACCACCACCTTGGGTGTTCCCCCCCGCTCCGCGGGACCTCAATGGGGTCATTGTGCACTGCGGACCCGCGGGGCACGTCCTGAGCAGCTGCTGGGCCTGACCCCGGCTGCCTCCCCCACGCGTCAGGGCCACGGATGGGGCGCGGGGGTGTCCCCGCAGGGTCCCTCGCAGGGAGGGGTCGCGATCCCGCGGCAGGGGAGGGCCAGGCGCGGGTGGGCAATGCCTTCGCGCCGTCCTCGTCGCCAGCGGGCCGTGCCGGCCCTGCCGCCCCCTCCCTGCCCGGGCAGCGCCGGCAGCTGGGGTAATGACGGGGTGTGCCCGGCCGCCCCGGGCTGCGAGCGGCGCGGGAGGCTCCTGCCACCCAGCAAGACGGGGCCAGCCGGGCGCGGAGCTTTGCTGCCGCAGCCGGCGCGGCCACACCTGTGTGGGCTGAGCGGACCCCGCTCCCACCCGACACCTGCCCGGCCCAACCAGCTCCTTCGCGTCTCGGCCGCCCGCGGACAGGCCGCTGCAGGCAGGGCCCCCCGGGCCAGGCAGGTGCGGGAGGCGGGAGGGAGCACCAGGGGAGCTGGGGGCGCGCAGGGGACCTGCAGGAGTCGGAGCTCCGGGTGCCCGGCAGCTCTGGAGGGGCTGTGAGCCCGCTTGCGCCGACGGGATGTCCCCGTCCCTGCTGTCCCCTTCTCACTTCCCCACATTGTGTCCCCCGTCCGGCCCCACATCCTGTCTTGGCAGATGGGCCGCGGCCCCGACCCCGGCTGGCTGCAGCCCCTGTGTCCCAGGTAGGGCGCCCCAAAGGTGCACGGTCCTGCCAGGGGGCTGCAGAATGCCTCCCCCAGCTCCTGCAGGCTTCTGGGAGGGGCAGCACCTCCTGTGAGCAGGAACCCTCCGACAGGGGCAGGTGTGAGGTGCTGCAGCCGCCTGCGGATGTGAGTGGGTGGGTTCTGGGCAGGGCTGCCTCCCGCGGGCCGGCACCGGCCCGGGTGGCCACGGACTCCGATGGAGCTGAAGGCTCTTCGGGGAGCCCAAGGTTTAATGAGAGGCTGTCGGGCTCCCTGTGATCCTTCCGCCCATTATCTAATCGGAGCAGTGCATTTAGAGGCCACGGTGCAGGTGAGTCACTTCCCCAGCCGGTGCCTCAGTTTCCCCACAGGTCGGGTGCTGGGATGAGCCGAGCCCGGCTCCTCACAGCGTGGCTCGGCGCTGGGGAATGTGGCACAGTGGGTCTGGCCCAGGGCTGGATTCCTCCCTCTGCTCCTTGTGACACACCTGGACCCAGGGCACGGAACCTCCCTTGAGCCCCCCAGCCGGGCATGGGGCCCCGCTGCAGACACGGAGTCGGGGGTGCTGGGACATCCCAACGCCGGAGTGCTGACAGTGCCGGGCAGGGGCACCCACCCGTGCCGATGCCACGCGGGGTCCGGCTCTTTTCCCGCTCGGGATTTCCTGCTGCTGTTCCCAGAACGGGCCGCGGTCTTGCATCCGTGGGGCGATCCCGCACAGCGCCCGGCCGGGAACCCATCAGCGCCGGTGCCAGGCGCGGGAGAGGCAGCAGCACCAGCGGTGCTCCGGTTGCCCCCCCCTCCCCGGTGTCGGGAGGGCCGGGCAGGCGGCTCCATCACCGTAAACAGGAACTGCGGCCGCGGGGGAGCGCGGGGAGCCGGGAAGGGAGGGGGTGCCTGGGTGTGGGAACGTGGGTGTGGGAGCGTGGCTGGGAGCGCAGCAGCCAGCGGCAGCGTGTGCGCACACGGAGCTCGTGTGCGGTGTCCGTGCGCGGGGGGCTGTGCACAAGCCCGTGCCCCTGCGGGGTGAAGGAGGTGAACTCGTGTGTGCAGGGACAAGGCCGGGAGGAAGTGCCTCCTCCCGTCGCCATCCCGCCCGAGTCGGGGTTTCCTGGGGCACATCCTGCCTGCATGGATTCCGTTCCTCCTTCCCGGTTTTGGGGGGTCAAAGGGGTGCCAGCCCTGCAGGGGGGCAGGGACGGCCCTGGGCCCACACCAAGGCTGTGTCCGCCCCGTGCCCTGCCGGGCTGGGGGGGCTGCCAGCCCCCCGCCGGCTCCCCAGGGCGATGGAGGGCGGAGAGGTGCCCGCGGCCCCGCGCTGGCACCGCACTCCCCGCCCGGGTGAGGTTCCCGCATTCCTGAGGCGGCTCCACGGGGAGCCGGGGGCAGGCGCGGGGCGGGGATGCCGCGGCGCTGAGTGTGTGCCCGTGTGTCAGCGCATGGCCCGGCCCGGCGGGACACCCCCCCTTTGCTGCCCCCGGGATCCCAGGGATCCCCCGCTGGCATCACCCCCGGCTCTGGGCACGGGCTCGGGATCCATCCCACACGGTTCTGCCGCCCTGCGTGCGTGCATTCCCAGGACTGGGGATGACGCCTCGCGGGGTGAGCCCACGGTGAGATCAGAGGGCTGGAGTGTGATGGGATGGGTTGGGAGAGGGTGGGATGGGATTGGATACGGTGGAATAGGGAGTTACTTTCCCTCGGGTTTACGAGGCTGGGTCACCCCAGGAACAAGGTTCAGCGTGTATCCAAGGAGGCTCCCGAAATCCTGAGTCCTTCCCCTCCCCAAGGCTGGCAACTCGCTTAAGCATTTATAATAATAATAATGATAATAACAACAATAATAACACCACCACCAACAGCTGAGCTGTCGGCTGACTCCTGGAGCCGGGATTTAAACCAGGAAACGTGGCAGCGTCTGGGAAAGAGCCACTGGTGCTGAGGGAGGGGTGGGGGGGGTCAGGGGGCACAGGAGGTGTGGGGCATCAGGTCACAGTGGGCAGGGGGTCTGTGCCCTGGGTGCCCCTTCTCACCTTGACAGATCCCTACCTGTGTTTCCAGGGCTCCCCAGGCACAGCAGCTGAGTTCTGCCCTTTTTGGGGGGTCTCAGGGAACCGTAAGGGCCATGCCCAGGAGAGGGTCCCACTGGTGGGCACAAGCTGGCAGTGTGTGCCCGTGGTACTGATGGAACCACCAGGACCTCTCCTAACCCGAATTCTGCCATTGCCGAAATTGCCCCACCAGCACACGGCTGGGGGCACCATGGGGCTCCAGGGCTGCAGAGGAAGAGGGGCAGAGGCAGAGCTGGGGCATGAAGCAGGACAGGAGGTGGCCAGGGATGGGGTCCACAGTTCCCCCTGCTCATCCCATCACAACTCCAGGCTGAAGCAGGGCTGGGGCCCAAAGCTCTGCCTGCCCCCAGCTGAGGGGGCCACGGGAAGGGAGGCCGGGGACTGGGAGCCACTGGGATGGGAGCAGGAACTGGAGTTCAGCATCCTGGAGGGGCCCGTGAGCTCAAAGAGCCCAGAATAGCCCTGGCCTCACGGCGGGGCTGACCTCATGGCAGCAGGGCCACGGCCCAGCACAGCCAAGTATGGCTGCACACCTGGGTGCTGCTAAATCCAGAGGGATTCGCCATCCTTCCCGGGCCCAGGGCCAGGTGGGTGAGGGCCTCTGGTGACTCCCCCCAGCCTCAGCCCCCCACAAGAGCTGAGTCACCCTGAGGTCTGGCCTGAGCCACCCGGCCTGTGCTGGTGCTCCCCGTATGCCCAGCCTCCCAAGGGGGGCTCCTGAGTCACTCCAGGGGTGACTTCATCCCTGGGACTCTCCAGGCCCGAGGCCAGGGTGGGGGGCAGAGCCCCGGGAGCGTGGGGTGCCCCAGAGCCAGGGCACAGCGAGTGAGCCAGGCAGGGCCACTGGCTCCGGCTGCATCGGGCTGGCAGCTGGAGTGTCCCCAGGCTGTGACGCCTGGACAGTCTGCCAAAGGCCACCAGGACACGTCCCCGAGAGCTGGGAACACACAGAGCCGGTTGTGTGTTTCTAAGGACACGCCTGGGTGTTTACAGCCCCGCCAGCGTCACCGGCACAGGCACCGCCGTCCTGCCCAAGGACATCCGCGCCCGTCACGAGGCCACCCCGGAGGGATGGGGGGCTCCGCCGGGGCTCCGTGCCCGGGATTGCGTCGGGAGGGTGGAATCGGCATCTCCGTGCTCACGGCGGCAGCGGCGGCTCACCTGAGCGCGCCGGGGGCTGAGTCACCGCTGCCACCGTGACTGAGGCTGAGCCGCTCGGCCCCGCGGGGCTCGGGGACCCCCGGGGACCCCCAGCCCAGCACCGCTCCCCCCCCGCCGGTGCCCGGGTGGGCTGGGCAGGGCCGGGCGGGCGGGTGGAGGTGCAGCGGTTGGGCTGCACCCTCCTGCCGGGGTGTGCCCCGCATGATCCCGGCCGCTGGCCCCGCGCCCGTGGGAACGCTCCCGCTCGCTGCGGCGGCTCCGTGCGGGGCCCCAGCTGGGCACCGCGGGCCTGGCAGCCCCTTGGAAGCCACGGCACCGCTCCCCTCCCCAGGCGGAGGAAAAGGATCCCCGTCCCACCTGGGTTCCCCCAGGCTGCAGCTCGGCTTCTCCTGCAGCCGCAGGAGCGAGAAACTCCTCCTCTGCCCTCCTCTCCCCCCCTCTGTCTGCTCCCAGCCGGAGTCAGCTCTGCCCTAATCCCATGACCCCGCGCCTGCGAGTGGAATGCAGAGACTTGCGATAAAAATCCCCCGTTTGCCAAAGCTGTGGAATCAGCCAAGAATTCAGCCCAAAACCTTGGGGGGGGGCGGGCGGGAGGTGGAAAGAGAGAGAAAAGAGAAAAGCTGCTGCCCGGGGCTGGTGGGGGATTTCCCCGAAGAAAGAGGGCTGGGAATTCCCTTCCTTCGAGGGAGAAAACTTCCAAGAACCAGCCTCCAAAACACTCGGGGCTCCCTGCTGGAGCTGGGGCCGGCAGGACCGTGGGACACAAAGGAGCCAACACCACGGTGCTGCCCTGGCTCTGCCGTGACACCGGGCCAGGGCCCGTGGGAAGTGTCCCGGCGGGACCCGGGTAAGCCCCGCTCCTCCACCCCGTGTCCGCGCCGCCCTCCCGGCTGCGTGAGCCTCCGCGGGGGCTAATCCCAGGGCCCAGGTTAGCTAAGCGGATTGCGGGAGCTGCGTGTGGCCTGCAGCAGGATTTGTGTAGGTATTTGCTCGTCGGATCGTCTCTCCCCGAGCTGCTCAGCCGTGCGGGGTTTGGAGAACGCTCCCTCTGGAGACGCAGGAGCCTCGGATGCCGTGCAGCAATTATGCCCAAGTCTGCCTGTAATCTTTAACGATTTATTCCCAGGGCAACACAATAAACTAAACACACAAAATCCAGGCTGCTGGGAATCCTGGGATCTCCCAGCTTGTGTCTCTGGGGGCTCCAGATACCTTCAACCATGCTGAAATGTGCACACACTTCCTAAAGCACCAGCTCCTGGAGTCATGGGATTGCCGGAGGAGATGAGCTTCCTCCCAGGAAGGAGATGGAGCCGTGTGAGGAGGGTGGCCGCCGGGAGAGGGGTTCTTCAGGGCTGCCGGGATGTGGGGAGATGCTCTGCCCTTGGGGCACGGCCGCTTTGCCAAAGAACCCAAGCAGGCCACGCTCCCAGCCAAGGCCACAATGTCCCCTTGTCCCTCCCCGCAGATCAGGGCTGGGAGCTGGGAGCAGACCCTGCTCCCTGCAGGAGTGGCTCTGGTGTGACACCTTGTCCCCACCACGGCCCCTCCTGGTGCACAAAGCTGAGCTGTGGCAGGGCCAAACCTGTGGCCTTGGCTGTCCCCTCTCCTCGCTGCTCCAGGGCCTCACCCCGCGCAGCCAGCTGGGGACGTGGCCCCCCTAGGGGCGGCTTCGCAGGCCCGGGGCTCCGCAGCTCCCGGGGAGAACAATGGCGCATCCCTGCCCCGGCCCCTCTCCCAGGGACAACAATGGCAGGAGCCGGAGTCGGAGCCGCCTGAGCTCATCTCCCCCCCGAGAGCTCGGAGGGGGCTGGGGCGGGCGGGGGGCTGTGCGACAAAGGCTCCCTCCCAGCCCGGCTCTCTGCCTTGCACGAGTGGCCTCGCTGCCACCCAGCCATCTGCACACACCCCAGGGGACGCCGGGCGGGAGGGACACAGCAGCAGAATTTTGGGGATTCAGAGAGTCCCCCCTCGGCTCCTGCCGGGCCAGGGCGCTGCAGCCTCACGGGTCGGGTCTCCCCACTGCGGACCGGCCGCCAGATCTCCCCCTCCGGCTGCTTTGTGTCTTGGTGTGCCAGGGCATTGTCTGCGAAGGAGAGACCCGGCAAGGCAGCCTGAGGTCACCAGCACCTCCCCAGCACCTCCCTGCGTGCACGGGGCGGCCGCTGGGCCGGGAGGGAGCCGCTTCTGCCCCGCGGCACCCGGGGCATTGCAGCCTGGAACTGGCGCCCACCAGCCCGTTTGCCCCTTGCTTTAAAGCCCTGTAGGGCTGAGTCTGTGTCCCTGCTGGGAAGTGGGTGCAGAGGGAATCCCTGGGGGGGGGAATGGTCCAGCCTTGCTATTAGACAGCAGAGTCTCCACGCTTGGCTCCTAAAAGGAGAGCTCAGCCCATCTGTTCCCTGCCCACGGAGTGACTTTGACCCACGGGGCGCGCGGAGGGGGAGAGGTGTCCGGTCTGTCCCCTCCTCACGGTCCGTGGAGGGCAGCTCGCCCCTCAGCCGCGGCAGAGCCGGGACCCCGGCAGGGGCTGAACGCCCCCGGTGAGCCGATACCGAGATTAACGGCGAGTCGGGATACCGGGAGCGGGATCCGAAACGGGGGGTAGGGGCTGGGACCCCTGGTACAGAACTGGGACCCCCTGGGGCAAAGACCGGGACCCCCCGCGGGAGCAGGTGCCGGTACCGCCGGGGCAGGGGCCGTGGCCGTTGCCGGGGCCGTTGCCGAGGCCAGACCGGTCCCTGCCCCCGCCAGGCTCCACCCCGGGCGGTGCGGGATAAAACTTCGGGCACCTCCCCGGCAGCTCCGCGTCAGGGCTGCGCTCGGACCGGCTGC